>NC_088392.1:1855000-1945000 GCF_037993035.2 Macaca fascicularis | reverse complement strand
CGGCCTCATCGCAGCCACAGAGCGCGTCCACGCCGCCTGCCCTGGGCCCGGGGTCCCTGCTGGGCGCGGCGCCCGGCCTGCCAAGCCCGCTTCTACCTCAGACCTCTGCCAGCGGCGTCATCTTCCCCAACCCGCTGGTCAGCATCGCGGCCACGGCCAACGCCCTGGACCCGCTGTCCGCGCTCATGAAGCACCGCAAGGGCAAGCCGCCCAATGTGTCAGTGTTCGAGCCCAAGGCCAGTGCCGAGGACCCGTTTTTCAAGCACAAATGCCGCTTCTGCGCCAAGGTCTTCGGCAGTGACAGCGCGCTCCAGATCCACCTGCGCTCGCACACAGGCGAGCGGCCCTTCAAGTGCAACATCTGCGGGAACCGCTTCTCCACCAAAGGCAACCTGAAGGTGCACTTCCAGAGGCACAAGGAGAAGTACCCCCACATCCAGATGAACCCCTACCCGGTCCCCGAGTACCTGGACAATGTGCCCACTTGCTCGGGCATTCCCTACGGCATGTCGTTGCCCCCAGAGAAGCCCGTGACCACCTGGCTGGACAGCAAGCCCGTGCTGCCCACCGTGCCCACGTCCGTGGGGCTGCAACTGCCGCCCACTGTCCCTGGCGCGCACGGCTACACGGACTCCCCCACCGCCACCCCCGCCAGCCGCTCCCCGCAGAGGCCCTCGCCCGCCTCCAGCGAGTGCGCCTCCTTGTCCCCAGGCCTGAACCACCCCGAGTCCGGCGTGTCAGCCACCGCCGAGTCCCCACAGCCACTCCTCGGCGGGCCGCCCCTGACTAAAGCCGAGCCCGTCAGCTTGCCTTGCACCAATGTCAGGGCCGGGGACACTCCCGTGGGCGCGCAGGCCAGCGCCGCGCCAACATCGGTGGATGGCGCTCCCACGAGCCTCGGCAGCCCCGGGCTGCCCGCCGTCTCCGAGCAGTTCAAGGCCCAGTTTCCGTTCGGCGGGCTGCTGGACTCGATGCAAACGTCGGAAACCTCGAAGCTGCAGCAGCTGGTGGAGAACATCGACAAGAAGATGACGGACCCGAACCAGTGCGTCATCTGCCACCGGGTGCTGAGCTGCCAGAGCGCGCTGAAGATGCACTACCGGACGCACACGGGGGAGCGGCCGTTCAAGTGCAAGATCTGCGGCCGCGCCTTCACGACCAAGGGCAACCTCAAGACGCACTTCGGCGTGCACCGCGCCAAGCCGCCCCTGCGCGTTCAGCACTCCTGCCCCATCTGCCAGAAGAAGTTCACCAACGCCGTGGTCCTGCAGCAGCACATTCGCATGCACATGGGCGGCCAGATCCCCAACACGCCGCTGCCCGAGGGCTTCCAGGATGCCATGGACTCCGAGCTGGCCTACGACGACAAGAACGCGGAGATTCTGAGCAGCTACGACGACGACATGGACGAGAACTCCATGGAAGACGACGCCGAGCTGAAGGACGCGGCCAGCGACCCGGCCAAGCCACTCCTGTCCTACGCGGGGTCCTGCCCGCCCTCCCCGCCCTCGGTCATCTCCAGCATCGCCGCCCTGGAGAACCAGATGAAGATGATCGACTCGGTCATGAGCTGCCAGCAGCTGACCAGCCTCAAGTCCGTGGATAACGGGTCCGGAGAGAGTGACCGCCTGAGCAACGACTCCTCGTCGGCCGTGGGCGACCTGGAGAGCCACAGCGCGGGTAGCCCCGCCCTGTCCGAGTCCTCGTCCTCGCAGGCCCTGTCGCCGGCCCCCAGCAACGGCGAGAGCTTCCGCTCCAAGTCCCCGGGCCTGGGCGCCCCGGAGGAGCCCCAGGAGATCCCGCTCAAGACCGAGAGGCCCGACAGCCCGGCCCCCGCCCCAGGCAGCGGAGGCGCCCCCGGCCGCGCGGGCATCAAGGAGGAGGCGCCCTTCAGCCTGCTGTTCCTGAACAGGGAGCGGGGTAAGTGTCCCAGCACTGTGTGTGGTGTCTGTGGCAAGCCTTTTGCTTGCAAGAGCGCGTTGGAAATCCACTACCGCAGCCATACTAAGGAGCGGCCGTTCGTCTGCGCGCTCTGCAGGCGAGGGTGCTCCACTATGGGTAATTTAAAACAGCACTTACTGACGCACAGATTGAAAGAGCTGCCTTCTCAGTTATTTGACCCCAACTTTGCTCTAGGTCCCAGCCAAAGCACTCCTAGCCTGATCTCCAGCGCCGCACCCACCATGATCAAAGTGGAAGTGAACGGTCACGGCAAGGCCATGGCGCTGGGCGAGGGTCCCCCGCTGCCCGCGGGCGTCCAGGTCCCCGCCGGGCCTCAGACAGTGATGGGCCCGGGCCTGACGCCCATGCTGGCCCCCCCGCCGCGCCGGACGCCCAAGCAGCACAACTGCCAGTCGTGCGGGAAGACCTTCTCCTCGGCCAGTGCCCTGCAGATCCACGAGCGCACGCACACCGGCGAGAAGCCGTTCGGTTGCACCATCTGCGGCCGGGCCTTCACCACCAAGGGCAACCTCAAGGTAAGAGCATGGCAGGCTCCAGCCCCGGCTGCGGTGCGCCGAGCCGCCGTGGCTTCCTCCATCACCTGCCGCGGACACAGCAACCGAGGTCCTGCTCCTATTCTGGCCAGGGGAACGAGATGCCACACGTGTGGGTGTGGGTGTGTTTGCATGCATGTGCGTGGTGTGTGGTAGGGTGTGATGTGTGTGTGTCGGGTGTGCGTGTGGGTGAGCGGTGTACCTATGTGCATGCATGTGGGTATGGGTTGTGTATGAGTATGCATGTGTAGGTGCCCCATGTGTGGGTGTATAATGTATCCATACGTGTATAATGTGCATGTCCAAATGGGCATGTCGTGTGTGTGGTGTCTGGCGTGTGTGTGTGTCCCTGTGCACACACACTTAGGCTACATGCTGTTAATCGGCTGCAGGAGGAACAGGGGCCTGGGCCTCTCCCCAGGGACACATGCAGCTGGGCCTCTGATGGCTTCAGCCAGGTTAGGCATTGGTTAGGGGTGAGAACACTCACTTTGCAACTTGGGGGACAGGTCTAGGGCCTGAAGCCCTCTGGAATCTGATGGAAAATAAACTTGGTTTTAAACCTCACATGTAATACAAGAAATACCAAGGCGAGGTCACTCAACAGGCCCTGTCGTTCTGTCCTTGTGTCTGCCAAGAGGGCCCACAGGAGGGGCGCTGGTTGAGAAACTCCTGGCGTGGGGCAGAGGAGCCAGCGCTGCGCTGAGATCGCAGCAGCAGTGGTAGAGAGGGTGTGTGACGAGTACTGGGTGGCTCAGGCCCGTTCCTTGTACCGTCTTGGCTGATGGCTGCTTTCTGTCCTCTGTGAAGTCCTCGTTTGCAAAGCCAGCCTGTCTGGGTTCCGGCAGCCTCTTCAGACAGCCCAAAGATCGTTGCCTGTGGTTTCTACCCAGCGTGTGTGGGCTGGATAAGAACTGACCCAAGGGTCTGCTGGCTGCAGGTGGCCCTGGGATGTTCTAGAATTAATGTTTTCTCGTTTGAGAGAAAGCAAGAGAAGAGAGGCACAGTCAGACAGTCCCAGCGGCAGAGGATGTGAAGTGGGGGACGGTGGAGGCCATGAAGGGAGCCAGGGCTTGGGCAAGTGAAGGGGCAAGACCTGGACCCTTCGAGCTCCAGAACATTCTCTGGGTGGCCATGTGGGCTTTACACCTTAGGAGAAAATTAAAGTTTGTCTACTGAAAGACCACATTCATTAATTTATATTTGTTGGTTTTGCTTATTATATTCAATAAAACAAGATGTTTGCATGTAGAAATATGAAGTGCCCGGAAAAGTCCACCTGTGTTTTGTTGTCCCTAAGTCGCGCTTGGGAGCGGGGTAGACCTCTGTCTGCCGCAGTGAACGCGGAGCAGCTCTGCCTCCGTGTCTGGGCGCTTACTCGTGGGCTGTCTCCGTGTCTCGCGCAGGTGCACATGGGGACACACATGTGGAATAACGCCCCCGCGAGACGCGGCCGCCGCCTGTCTGTGGAGAACCCCATGGCTCTCCTAGGGGGCGATGCCCTGAAGTTCTCTGAAATGTTCCAGAAGGACCTGGCGGCTCGGGCAATGAACGTCGACCCCAGTTTTTGGAACCAGTATGCTGCAGCCATCACGAACGGGCTCGCCATGAAGAACAACGAGATCTCCGTCATCCAGAACGGAGGCATCCCCCAGCTCCCCGTGAGTCTCGGGGGCAGCGCCCTCCCCCCTCTGGGCACCATGGCCAGTGGGATGGACAAAGCGCGTACCGGCAGTAGCCCACCCATCGTCAGCTTGGACAAAGCAAGCTCAGAAACAGCAGCCAGCCGCCCATTCACACGGTTTATCGAGGACAACAAGGAGATTGGTATCAACTAGCCAGTGACTCGCTCATCTGCCCTGCCCAGGCCCACGTTTTGAAGTTGGAGCGCCAGGCCTCTGACCTTCCTTGCCTCGGTTCTCATTACACTTTCACCCATAGCAGAAAACACTTTGTGCGACTGCTGAGAGGTGGTCTTGTAAGTGCTGCATGGCGCCCCCTTCAACAGCAGGCCTGACTGTTCTTGAGAACTCTGCAACCTTTTACATAAGTTTCTGTCAAAAAAAAGTGCTTGGAAAACCGCCTTAGGAACAGAAAGAGCTCAGACCATGTCCACTTCCTTTCTCCTGAAACCCAATAATCTCTACGAGGGAGAAAGGGGTCCCCCGCGGTATTCCAGTGAAACTCATTTGATGGTTTCGTTTGAATTAGTTAAGACACTTGAACGATGTTTTTTAGAACTCTTCATGTTAAAGACGTGGTTTAGTACTCCCAATGCTGTGTATCATGACACTATCTTCGTCTGTAGTATTTATAATGTTAAGATTATGCGGGTAACAGACAATATAATAGCCCCGACCTTAAACGAAGCTTTTGTACTGCAGAATACATCTGGCTATGTGATTTTTTTTTTAAGCAAGATTTGTTTTACTATAAATAAGTGGATTATTTCAATGCAGGCAAAATTGTGAAGTTCTGTTGGGAAAGATAGCATGCTTTTCATGTGCGAGTACCTGTCAGTAATAAGCCTTTTTTTGGTTTTTTTGTTTGTTTGTTTTGTTTTTTTTAATTTAAATGTTTGTAGCTGCTATGTGGACTGTTGTTTTCTAGTGTGGTCTGTAGCCCAATGACTGGGGAACGAGTTACAGACAAACATCACCGTAAATGACTCACAACATTATAAACAGTTGTGAGAAAATATTTCACATTATCAAAGCTGTACAATAAAAAGGTAATGTTTGTATAATGTGGTTGCAAACTCTTAATTTATACTATTGCACTTTTAGTATTTTGTATTAGGGAGGTTTGTCTATAATTTGAAAATTTAAAAAGATGTAAAGTATTTTATAAATAGTACTTCAATTTAAGGAAAATGGGAAAACTGTTACAGTTTCTTGTTTTGTCTTATGGTCAAACAATATTAGAAATCTATGCCACTTAAAAAGAAAAGCCACCAGGCCGGGCGCGGTGGCTCAAGCCTGTAATCCCAGCACTTTGGGAGGCCGAGGTGGGCGAATCACAAGGTCAGGAGATCGAGACCACAGTGAAACCCCGTCTCTACTAAAAATACAAAAAATCAGCCGGGCGCGGTGGCGGGCGCCTGTAGTCCCAGCTACTCAGGAGGCTGAGGCAGGAGAATGGCGTGAACCCAGGAGGCGGAGCTTGCAGTGAGCCGAGATCGCGCCACTGCACTCCAGCCTGGGCGACAGCGTGAGACTCCGTCTCAAAAAAAAAAAAAAAAAAGAAAAAGAAAAGCCACCAAGACTTGTCAGCTCCTCAGAAAATAGGGCCTGCCGTTTCTTGAGTTAAAATGATTTATTTAACTTTTCTACAAACACAAAGCCCATTTACAAACTGTGACCACCCCCTAATGAAACCTTGGTGAATTCCTCCTAGGACTGTGACGTCAGTACACGCCAGGAAGGAACTAGGAGAACCTTTTGCAAGTCTGATTTTCCCGTAAGCGGGTCTGTCTCTCTCTCTCTCTCACCCACAGACAAGACTGTGGCTGCCTGGTGGCACTGGTCACGTGGACAGTAAACCCAAGAGAAGTGGCAAGTATCAGGCAGTACAATCAGTCATGACTTTGAAATTTTCCGAGTTCCTGATTTATTTATTATCTTCTCAGATGAAAGCAAAGCACAGTGTCCTCTGATTTTTCAGAACACAGTCTGGCGCTGATGGCTGAGCTGCATCCAGCCGGGAGGGCCCGGGAGGCAGGGGCGGCCGAGGCAGCGCAAACACGGCGTCGTGTGAACTACCTCATTTTCGTGCGTTGCAAGCGTGCTGGCGTCTGACACTGTGAACTTCCAACAACAAAATTGTTCAAGAGATGCTCTGTCAGCTGGGTAACAGTGCGAGGAGTTGCATGCCCGGACAGTGAAGTCTTCTCGGTTGAGACAGAAAAATAAAACGATCTTCTCCTAACAACCACAGCAGCAACAACAATCATTGTGAGAGGATGGGCTGTGTGTGCCAGCGTGTCACTGAACAAAAAGAGTATCAAAGACTCATTAGCTGTTTATTTCTATTGGAAATGAACACTGAACTCTACAGCTCTGTTTTCCACGGTGATGAGATGTAACTTGGCCCCACTGTGCCACCTCTTCTCACGGGATGAGGGGTCGGGGTGTCTCAAGCATTAGGCAGAGAAAACTGAGGTGGCTTGAGGTCGCTGTGTTTCAGCAGTTGAATGTTTTCACTATTTATCAGTGTCCTTTCTGGTGTGTGTGTGTGGTTTTTTGTTCGTTTGTTTTTTGGTTAGTATTTGGTACCACATAGTGTCCTCTCTTCTCCCAAATGGATGTGTATATAACTAAAGAGAAATGTAAAGTGTTGTAAATAAGATGGCTCATGAAGGTACAGTGAGACTGACCCTCCTGTGTGCAGGGCTAGGCCATCCCTCTGCATGGTCAAGAGAGACGCTATTTTTATACTGTAATGCCATGCGGGGCTGGGGCCTCTCTGAGCAGCTGGGGATTGTTACCTAGACCCAATATTTTTTATTATTAAATCTTGTGGCTTGACACATCTACTGATTGAAATGGGATGTCTTAGTCTAGGTTACTATTTTTGTCACATGGAATTGAATAAAATGCAGGATGTAATGTTACTTCTGAGTTGCGTTCCTTGATTTCCCTAATGGAGAAAGTGGAATTTGAGGAGGTCATTTGTGGTGGGTGTGTGTCCGTGGTATTTCCACCAGGAACGTCAACACAGGTTGGCAGCTTAGATTTAAGCAGCGTCTCGGTGCATCTTGATTGGTCTTGAAATTTTTACTTTGTGCTTTTTTCCAAAATAAAAATTCGGCCTCCTAGTTGTGGGTTCTTTTTACATCTATGATGGAAGAAGATGTGGTAGAAAATTCCTGCATATCAGCGACTCCGCAGTGCCCAAAAATGACCGCTCAGAATTGCCTTCCTGTCATCAGCATGAAGTGAAAATGCCAGCTTTTCAGGTTGCTTGAACACATAGATGTGCATCTAATCACAGGACAGGATAGGAGTGGGTGGGGCGGTGCCCACAGTGTGGCAGCAGCAGCAGCTTTGTGAGTTCATGGATGGTGGCTCCACACAGCTTAATTCCAGATGGAGAACGTCCTTAATTTAAAATAAGCTTTACCTCACTGATAACATTTAATAAGAATGATTTTATAGCTCCTGGATTTCAAGATATGTAATCAATTTCTTTTTTTATTATTTTTATTTTTAAAAAGAATAACTACTGACAACCTAAAAGCTACAGTGATTTTTACCTGGGAAGTACCAGGTGGCTTTTAACGAATGATAAAGGTACTAACCACTAAACTAACCAATCCAGGCCAACCTTCCAGCAGATATCGCTAGCCTTAGAAATCAAACCATGTTGATTTCAATGTTAGAATAGAAAGTATAAAATGTAAACTGACTAAATGAGATCGTAAATTCAATTTTTTTAAAGTAAGGAATTAGCAAAAAAATGTACAGCCATCTAAAGTAATTAACATAAACTAAAATGCAGGAGAAAAGGGATTTACTTCTTGTATTTTAAAAATATTTCCAGAGGTAAGGTCAGAGATGTTAGGCTTGGCAAGCCTGGGTGTTTACTGCTTTCTGATGCCAACTATGGTGATGTAAACTGTGTATCAAAGAATCATAAATGCCAACGATCCCTAAAAATTATTTAAATACATTTCTAAGTTCATTACAGGAAACATTAACATTTAAGCTAATTAATAAGTACTGCTAAAGGGCTAAAAAGCAATTGTCTTCCAGCTCTTGCTGTTTAATTTTGGCCCCATGGAAGCTTGGAGGCATGGGAGCCCCTACCTGCTTTTCCTCTGCCTTTGGCAGGCACTGCCCGGTCCCCATCTTGTGTTTTACGAAGCCCCGGTGAACATCAGGGCCATTTCTTTATCACTAGGCTGCATGCATGTTTCCAGCCCAACCAGTTTCAAATCACTGTATTCACTGTGGTGGTTTGTGATGCCGCAGATGCCCAAACCTCTCGTCCCTCTTCTGGTGCACGCGTGAAGCCGGAGACGGTGCTGCACGTGTTTCATTCTCGCCCAGCTTGTCACCCGCCAGCTCACTGCCAACCTGAGGGCCCCGTGTTCAGGCCTCTGTGTTTACCACCTTGTGCTCGTTTGCTAATTACTGAGACAGGCAGACAGTACCTGTTTATTCCTTTGAAGGTTTCTTACGACACAGTGCTTCACTGAAAAAAAAGAGGACATGAAACGTTTATCCCGGCAGACCTGTTTGCTGCTTTTTAGCTATGTTAAAACTTGATCTACAAAATATTCTATATAACATGGGAAGGAAGTGACATTCCCCTTTTTCATGTAAGAAGGAAATATCGGGCATTAATTCTCAGTATTCTTTATGAAGTGAAAACTTTAAAATGAAATGACAATAGAGGCTTTTTTTTTTTGGCCATTCTCTTTTCAGCATTTCTGTACCAAGCGAGGCTTGGGGCGTGACCTTGTCCTCTCTGCATTGTCCTGGCTGGTACAATCCACGCTGGGGCCCGGGGAGGGGGCCCGGCGTGGAGAAGGTTCTCACTCTGTGCCATGTAAAAGCTGCTTTGCTATCTGTAGGAAGAGGGTAGAATTTGACGATATTCAAATCCTTTTCAGTTCTTTTCAAACTTCCATGTTTTTTTTTAAGAACTACCACTAATGTACATCTTTCTCTTTACCCAAAAATAATCATGAAAAAAATTGATGGTATTTATTATATAGAGAGAAAATATGAGTTATTACCTAAAAATATTCTCCCATAGATATGAAAAATCAATTACAAGTAACTTTGCTAAAGAAACTACTACACGGAATCATTTTTGGATCATGAAAAATGTATTTGTATCTTTTTTTAAATGAAAAAGCCATTGAACTTATTGATGTTAAAAATGCAACTATACTTGGTAAAATAAAATCAAGCTGTGAACTGATGCGTACTGCATATTCTGTTAGATAAGGGACATTAGAAACATATTTGATTTTTCCATGAGTCCTGCACACAAGTACACCCACAGCCCCTCATTACAGCATTATATATTCAAAAGAGTATGCAATTGAAAACAATGTGGTTTTTTTTTTCTTGTTATTCCTTAGTAGAATATCAGAGAGCCTAAACTATGAACATTGGTGTTACTGTCCTGATTTCTACCACGGTCTGCATCTTTGGCCTGTTTTCATTGGAAGTATCATAGATTGTCATTTGGACAGACCATTCCTAGCGAATACTTGCCTTTCGGGGAGCTTGGATAACCCTGTGGGAAAATCGGAAAGCCAGCGAGACAAGAGGAAGAAGAGAAGTCACGGTGTCAGATTACGTTTGTGTTCTGTTCTGTCCAAAGTTCTTTACATCAGTAAATGAAAAACAAATGGTGCATAGGCCATGCCCTGCAGCGAAAGATGCAAGGACTTGTTCATATTGGTATGAATCGCTCACTGTATATGATTCAAACGTGGAAATAAATGTCTGATTACAGTTGTTCCAAATGTGATTATTTGTGAACATGGGAAATGGGTAATACTTTCTATGTTGGTATGATACACATATTTTAAATTACAGAATGATCTATAAACTAGAATTCTTACAGAAAAGTGTAAATTATTTCCTTCATTCCTCGTGGTTATTTTAGGTGTGACTAATTTCCATTTCGTTCTTTCTAGCTTAACTTAAAGGACATCTGAATTTTAATACCAATACCTTTTTACAAATAGGGGTAAAAATATCTAAATGACAAAATCATTTTTATAAGTCACAAGATCTTTTAATTATATGTATAATGCAAAATGTTTCTGTTTGATTTTTTTTCTCTTTGCCGTATCAAGGACGGTTTAAGAACAGCTCCCGTTGTGACCTTAATTTACCCAGAAAAAACGTGCCCGCCCACCCTCACGCTGCTGCTGCAGCAGAACGAGCAGGCCTAGAAAAACATTTTCCATGTCAAATGGTGACAGTCTTATGAATACACAATTAAAAAGTGCAGAAAGACTTCCCCACACACTGAGATCGTTTAAGGAAGATTTTGCACATAAGCCTCTCACCCTTGTTTGTTTTTCTTGGTGATTTTTAGTAACAGAGCATCACATACCACCAAGAAATACAGCCGGCAGGTCCGCAGAACTGCACAGCGTCAGCCTACTTGAAATGTTAGGTATGGAACCATCAAGAAAAATTTTGCAACCCAGACACTTTATATTTGGGATTCTTAAAAATCCTACTGGTAATTCAAGAGGTGGGTACTGTTAAAGCATATTATCTCAAAGATAAACAATGCAGTTATTATTGGACATTATAGACACATGCTGAGTAGTAAGTTGAATAATCAGCCTATAATTTCACCCAAGAAACTACTAGATCTTTCTTTATTATTGAGAAATAGAGTGCATAAACCTCAGATTTTAATTAGGGGCTGTAGGTAATTTGGGCAAATGAACTTTCATTAATAAATATTTGTAAGTAATTAGTTTTTCCCAAGCAAAACTCTAAATATATATATTCTCATCTCAGAACATGTTATAGGATCTGAAAATAAAATCTAACCTGTTGTTGAAGTTAATGAATCCCCCACCTCATTCACTCGGAGCTAATTCCTTGCCTAAAGACCCTGTGTATTTATTCACGTGTGCGTTGCTGTCTCTCACTGAGAAGTTACCTCATGACTTAGTTACTCTGTTCTTTCAATTTATGTTTTAACCTTGACACTACCACCTCCATCACCATCTGCTGAAGAGTAGCTGTAGACCAAGTTTTAAATTACAACAATACAGTGGTTATTTTCAAGGATGGTCCCTGAGACCAAGCTCTGAACCCAATAACCTTTTCCTACCACTGGCCTGGATTAGAGTCTCAGTTTTAGAAACACTCAGTGGTCTTCAAAAAACTGAAAATCATGGCTAGACTTAGTATTTAACTGAAGGCAGATTGAAGATTTTCTCAAAAGCCCTGAAAAGGGGACCTGACAGAGGAGTTGTGTCTCCATGTCCTCCCTGGGCGTGGGTTTCAATTTGGCACAAACCAACCATTGTCTGTGGACTCAGACCATGTCCTGGTGGGTGCACAGCAAATTCACGAGTGCATGTGGTGCCCTCCATACGTAGGCTTCAGTACACCAGCTGAAAAGTGTGTGTGTGTGTGTGTGTGTGTGTGTGTGTGTGTGTGTGTGTGAAAGACCACACGTGTTTGCTGCCTGCCTTAGGGATCGATGCCTATTGCTCCAGGATCGATCTGATCGCAACCACAGATAGTACAGGATTGGCCAAGTCGAAGCTCAATTTGCCCACAGTGTGTGGCTGATGGAATCTAACTCAGTTGGCTCTGGGAGTGTTAAACGAATAATTATAGGCCACGTAAAAGTAATAAATGCGTGGAAATAATATTTGTAACCACGGGGGAAAAAAGCATCACCACACCCAGATAGCTCATCTTTGAAGGAACCACAAAGAGAACATGGGCATCAGGTCTTGCAGAAAGGGGGCATTGCCTGTCTTTTGATAAAAACTCACTTCAAAAAAGCTTCTTAACTCCCAATCTTTATCTTGCAAAATTGTTCAGAACTACTTTTAATTATGTTAATCTTCATTATAATATTTAGTAGAAATGTCTACTTTATTATAAGATGTGCGGACAAGAAAGAATGACTATTTAAAGTAACAATCAACTGTCTAAGAAGAGGTGCACTTAGCTCAGCTCAGCAAATGTCTGCTTGTCCAGAATAACAAGTTAAACTTCTAAAGTAGAAGATAATGCTGAGCTTAATAATTTTATTAATGTGTACTCCCTGACATCAGAAAATCCTAGCTTTTCTAAACTTCATAGACACAGATGAAATGTTTGACATATGTTTGCAAGGCTGGCTTAATTATTATTATTATACTAGAAAATATTCAATACAAAAATTAGCCGGGCATGGTGGCAGGTGCCTGTAATCCCGGCTACTCAGGAGGCTGAGGCAGGAGAATTGCTTGAACTCAGAAGCAGAGGTTGCAGTGAGCCAAGATCACACCACTGCCCTCCAGCCTGGGTCACAGGGTGAGACTCCATCTCAGAAAAAAAAAAAAAAAAAAAATCGCTATTTCACAAGCATTTAAAGAATTGTATGTTGGCTATTACTCGTATTTCCCAGGCTTTTGTAATTAGAGAGATGGAGCGTTTCTCTTGGTGTGTTGGAATTCCGTCCGCAGAAGGCTACGTGTTGCTTCTGGAGTACTGAATTCACCGATGCGAATATAACCAGTTACTTGGCCTTTCAGGATGAGGCGCCAGCCACAGGCCTCCTTCCCCAGTGGAACAACTTCCTCCAAGGCTTTTTCTTTTTTCTTTCTTTTTTGAAACAGAGTTTCACTCTTGTTGCCCAGGCTGGAGTGCAATGGCACAATCTTAGCTTACCACAACCTCTGCCCCCCAAGTTCAGGCGATTCTCCTGCCCCAGCCTCCCAAGTAGCTGGGATTACAGGCATGCGCCACCACGCCCTGCTAATTTTTTTTTTTTTTTTAAGTAGAGACTGGGTTTCTCCATGTTGGTCAGGCTGGTCTTGAACTCCCGACCTCAGGTGATCCACCTGCCTCGGCCTCCCAAAGTGCTGGGATTACAGGCGTGAGCCACCGCACCCGGTCCCTGGCTTTTTCTAAGAATTATTGATGGTACCTTTGAGGCCCTTTGATTTATTTTTATTTTTGTTTTTATTTTCGAGATGGGGTCTCACTATGTTGCTCAGGCTGGTCTCAAACTCCTGGCCTCAAGTGATCCTCCTGACTCAGCCTCGCAAATTTGGTGCTAGGATCACAGGTGTGGGTCCTTTGATTTTTAAGTTACAGTTAACTTCGTTTAGAAACATGAAACCAAACACAAAACATTCCAGCCTTTCTAAATGCTTAAAATAATTTCCAAAATGTAAGATGTGGCAACCTAAGTCCTCTGGTAACACAGAACGCCAGGATTCCCGCAAAGAGATTCCTGAAGCCGCAGGTGAGAGGAAGGAGCCTGCGGGGTGGGCGAGTGGGCAGCCGTTTCCCTGGCTGTGCTGTGGCCTGCGCCGGGCCTGGCTTCGAGGCCCAGTTCCGATCCCGCGGCGAGCTAGCAAGTGTTGGTCCGCTTTGGACAGTCACTTCTAGGTAAGTCCCTGAGTCTCACAGCGGCCTCGCTGCTTTAAGGTGCTCATGCGTGTGTCTCCGCACGTGTCCCCGGAGGCCCCGGAGCAGCGGGAAGTCAGCGGACACTCCTGAGTCCCCTCCCCGGGCTTTCTGGGGACCGGGGCTCTGGGGCAGAGCTCTGAGCCCTGCGCCAGCCCCAAAAGCATGTGCCCCTGCGGCCCACGTGCAGCCCTCAGTGACCCCGACCCCACGGCTCTTGTGGGGGCGGAGGGCGTGTGGGCTCCAGAGGCGTCGAGCACCCGGACACGGAGGAGGGCAGGGCCTCCCCTCCCAGGGGCTCGGCCATCGTGGCAGGAAAGCCTGTGACCTCGACTGTCGGTGCCAGGATGGTTCCCGCAGGCGTGCCCGGGGTCAGTCCTCACTCGCTGGCTGCAGAGCTCGATCGACCGAGGCGCTGCCCTGGGAGGGAGAAGCCCGGCCCGCGAGGGAAGACCCAGCCCTGGGAGCGGGGCCCATCCTCGGGGCCCATCCTCGGGGCCCAGGGCGAGCCCTGCGCAGGGAAGGCCTCTGCCACCCCCAGGCATGTCCCTGGCCGGCGCGGTGGCTCCTCCCCAGCTGCAAAGGCAAGGCTGGCTCCAGGTCGCCAGAATTCCGGCCACAGCCACCCCCGATGAGCCCCGCGGGGCTTCTCACCAGGCTGCGGGGCTGCGGGTCCCGGGCGCGCCCGTTGCCCGGTCGCACTCGGATCTTGGAACAAAATGTGGGCGTCCACGTGAGGCCCGAGCAGTGGCTGTGACGCCCCCCGCGGGGTGCGATCTCCCCGGGAACCGGCCGCCCTGTCCCTGCCTGGGCCCGCCCTTCTGAGCCGCACCGGAGCCGCCAGCCCCCCGATGTCATTTTGGCACGTGAGGCTCAACATCTTTTCCGTTCCGCCCCACGCGGCGCCAGCTTGTATTTTAAATAACGTCTCTCTTGTGTTCCACGTCCACGGGCTCGGGAGGCTGTCCCCGCAGGCAGGCACGGGGCACCCAGGCCACTGCTGAGCCCTTCCTTTTGGGGGACCCAGAATCACAGCAAAACTCGCCCGTGGCGCGGTCACCCCAACAGCTCCACGTGGGGGTCGAGTCTGGAGGGTCAGCCTCCTAAGCGCGAGGCGAGTCAGCTGTGATGACTGAATGGGGCTGCGGAGCTGGGTCCAGAATTAACAGTTAATTGTACACCTGGCAGCTTAGAGGGAAGGGTTCCCGCAGGAAACTCCGCCGGCCTCTCTGCAGGCTCATGGGGTCAGAATGTCCAAGGGCAGAGCCCACGTGTTGATCAGCTGGGCCAGGGTTTAAAACCGCTGGTCTGCACGGGACTTGGTGCTGTTACATCAGCACAGGGCGCTGACCATGCGGTTAGATGCAGATTCCAGTTCTCCAGGTGAGTCTGACAGGATCCCAGGCGCTGGTGCAGCTGCTTCTGGTCTTGGGATCACTTTAAGGAAGCTTTGAACAGTGCTTCAAGAAGGAGCTGGCCCTGTGCTGTGATGAAGTAGAAGTTTGTCTCCAGTGCTGCCCAAGGCACCCAGTGTCCTTATGTCCTTTTTTTCCAAGGTCCTTGTTCTATCAGTTAAGTTTGCATTTGACTACAAATAATGGAAACCCCGTATCATAGCTTCAGTCAGAGTTTGTTTTTCTCACATAACTCGAAGTCCAGAGCTAGGGGCTTGCTGGGGATGACTCAGTGCCTCATGGACACCCCCACAGGCATTAGTGTGTGGGTTGTTCTCACACTGCTCCCCATGTGACCACAGGATGGCTGCTGCAGACCCAGCCATTGCATTCACGCTCCCTCAGAAAGAGGAAAGAAGAACCGAGGGCACCAGGCCTGGAAGCCAACCCCATCCCTTGATCAAAAGAGTGAAAGCTTTTCTGGAAACCCCATTCAGCTGACTTCTGCTTGGGTTTCTTGGACCCACACTGTGTCCTGGGGCAACTCCCAACTGAGAAGTGAGTCAGGTAGGCTCACTATCAAAAGAAAAAGAGGAGAGTTAGAAGCGATTAAAATTTCTGACAAATTGGCTTCCCAGAAACCAAACTTCTGTAAAGTTTGAAGAATATTTCTGCATTTATAACACTCGTATCAGTTCATCAACAAATATTTATTGGACACTTGTTATGTGCAAGGCTTTGGGGCTGGCTCCACTAAGGTGAGAACCTACATATGTTCCCATAGGATACACACAAGGCGTTGAATAGAACACCTGATTCTATTCAATGGAGGAGAAGAGTCGTCAGCCATGCAGTGGCTCATCCCGGGGCCCTCTGGCCTCCTGCCCTGAGCCACTGTGCCGCCAGCCTCACGAATGCCTGGCCAACAGGACCTGTTCAGCCATCTCCACGCTGCCCGAGGCTGCTTCCTGCCTAAGTGGGTTAGTGGGCATCGTGCTAATCCTAGACAGCCTGGGCTCTGTGATCAGAGTCCTCTCTTTGGATTCTAGCTTTTACTTGCACAGCTTTTAACCCCAGGCCGTTGCCTGTGCTCTCTGCATCTCAAATGCAGGGTTTGTAAAATGGAACCCAGGGGGCTGCCTTGCTGGGCTTCTGAAAGGGTCACCAGCCTGATGCCATCCGTTCCTGAGGGGCTCCCTCTGCCCAGAATGCCTCCCCCAGCTCTTTTCAGGCACCCATCCCTCCTAAAGGGAGTCATCGGCCATGTGTAAGCGGAGCAACGAGGAGACCAGATCCGCATTCCGGAGATACTGCTCCAGCAACCTGGTCAGCGTGTGGGAGGGAAGCGGGCGGGGGGCTCCGCACCGTCCATGGCTGGCTCCAGGCGACTTCCAGCGGAGCCAGCTGAGGGGGGCAGCCTGAGGCACGGGGCCAGGGCACAGCACCCCACAGACTCCAGGACCCCAACCCCAAAGTTAGGGCTGAGGCTCAGCCTCGCCAGCGGGGCAGGGGATGCTGGAGCCTTTGGGGGAGTTAATTTTGATAATGAGGGTAGAGGGAAGCCATCACACTCTGAGCTCTGATGCAGATAGCCACTGGCAGACCCAGGACTGGAGCCAGGACCAGCAGGACAAAGCCACTCCAGTGGCCTGTCCGCGAGGTGAAGGGGCTGCTGGGCCCCCTTTTGCTCCAGAAAGCAGCATGTGAGGTGGTCGCGAACGGTCCCACTTCCGGATGATGTTCCCACCACTCCCTGTTCTATGTCTGTGTGCGTGCTGTCCACGTATTCCAGCTTCCTCATCAGAGGAGCGGCGTGGCCCACTGCAGGAGACTCACCCTGCCAACCACTAAGGGCCAGGGTCGTGTTAACACCCAAGAGATGCTTTGGACGCAGGCCTGCATGTTAGTTGCATGATTATGTGAACTGTGTATCACAAGGGAAACATACGTACATTCTCACCTTAGTGGAGTCAGTCCCAAAGCCTTGCACGTAACAAGTGTCCAATAAATATTTGTTGATAAACTGATATTTGTGTTGTAAATGCAGAAATATTCTCTGAATTTCACAGAAATCTGGCTGAAGAGGGAAGCCAGTCCACCAGGAAACTGTAATCTTTTCCACCTCTCCTTTTTCTTCTAATAGTAATTATTGACAGGGAATGCTGAATGGTTTTTCTGCGGTCACATCCCCGTGTTCAGTTTAATGATATGGGGAACTGCAGATGGAGGTGAGGATAACTTGAAAAGAAAGGGTATTATTGGTAAATGCGCTGGAAGCCTTGCAAATTTGAGAGGATAAATTGAAATTTTGCAGGACTAATGAGTTTTTGAAAACTGTTAGCCAGGCTTGTCCAAACCTTTCTCTCCCTATTTAAGATTTTCTAAATTAGAAACTCAGAAATTTCAGTAGTTGTCGTGGTCCTGGGATGAATAAACAGCCCAAGTAGACGGCGTGTTTCCATTTGTTAAACGTACACTGTATCTCGTTTCCATTGTCATCATAGTGCATTATTCTTATTGCGATTGATTGTTCAGAGCACTTGCTTTGTGGAGCCAAGATCTAAATACTTTGCAACCATCGCTGGAATTCAGCTATCAACAATGACTGGATTCTAGGCATTTACATTTAATTTTCATCTGCCCTATGGTATCCTGGAACATTTCCATATAAACCCAAAATTAAAATTTGAAGCAAATGCACTGTATCTCTGAAATCATTCTGGGTTCAAGGAGTTTGTAACCCAGTGGTTACTAGAATCTTTTTAATTTTTTATTTATTTATTTTTTTTGATACAGAGTCTCGCTCGGTCACCCAGGCTGGAGTGCAGTGGCCAGATCTCAGCTCACTGCAAGCTCCGCCTCCCGGGTTTACGCCATTCTCCTGCCTCAGCCTCCCGAGTAGCTGGGACTACAGGCGCCCGCCACCTTGTCCGGCTAGTTTTTTGTATTTTTTTAGTAGAGACGGAGTTTCACCGTGTTAGCCAGGATGGTCTCGATCTCCTGACCTCGTGATCCGCCCGTCTCGGCCTCCCAAAGGGTTACTAGAATCTTGAGTTTGATTCTTGGGCTTAAGCCTTAGTGTCAAATTTGAATTTGGATTCATCATTGAATTGTCACGGACCTACAGCCACATTTAAAAATCTTTGAATCCAAAACAGTGAACCTTTATACACTCTGAGCTGTGAAAGTGACCTTTATTTTTATTACTATCATCAACCATTTCATCGGATGCCACTGTCAACTGGCTTAAATATTATTTGCCTCAGTGTACTTAATTTGTAGCCCTAGGGGAATTGTTATCCCCATTCATCAGCTGAGATTGTATTTTACTTTGCATTTATATCCTTCCATTATGTAACATTATGTAGCTGAATGTGAGGAATATGCTAACTATCCTTAAATATAATTTTCCTCCTAAGCAGATCATGTGAGATTATTTTGCCTCTTGCAAAAACTCCTCTGTGAAATATTTTATCTCCATTGCTAGAAATATTCTTAAATGTGATACAGATACATCAAAAAAATTAAGTTGCTCACAGTTTTATTGGCAATAATGTGAGAAATAATTATGAATTCTAAGTTGTTGGGGTTTTTTGTTGTAGTTTATTTGTTTCCCATGTCAAAATTTTCAGTGATATTTTGTTAACATGTTAGAAATCTTTCAGACTACCATTGAAATTTTAATCCCTATCATTGTTTCATATTGACTTTAAAGCTAGAGTAATTTATCCTGAAATTTTTATCTATCATCTTCAGAATAAGCGGTTTGTATAGATGTCACTCTCTCTTTTAAACTGAAACTGCACCCTCATTCTGTTACCTTCGTGATGAAAGAGAATTAAGGGTTTCTGGCCAAGTAGCAGTTTTCAAAATGTGGGTCACAATTCATTTGTGGGTCATGAGATCAGCTTAGCGGTTCTAAACCAGTCGTGTGTGTGTGTGTCTGTGTGTGTGTGTGTTTAATGAAAGAAAATAGAGTAGAAAGTGTCAAGCTTTGTGGCAAATTAAAAGGGTGAGTCCCAGTTGATGTTCCTGCGTGAGTGTGGCTGGGCTGTCCATGTGAAGTGTGTCATGACCACACCGTTTGAAAAACGTCACTGTATGGATGCATCTTTTCCTTTGTCTTTTTCTTTTCTTTTCTCTCTTCTACTTTATTTGAGTCCTCACCTTGCTTAGGAAGGATTCAAGGCTCGGGGTATGAAGCTGAAGTCAGATTGCCAGGATTCAGATTTGAGCTCTGTCATTTCCCTCATCTGGGAAATGGGCATAAAGACAGTGCCAGCTCCACAGACTCCTTGTGCAGGTGACGCGCGTGGAAGGGAGTCACACTGTTCCTTGTGACAGCGGAACAGTCAACAGCAGATCACACGTCCCCCGCTGGGCCCATCGGATCACAGTGGAGCTGGAAAATCCCCATCCCCGGTGACGCTGGGATGGCTGCATGTAGCACAACGCATGACTCACGTGTGTGTGGTGACACTGATGTACACAAGCAGACTGCACTGCCGGTCTGTGAAAGTCCAGCACACAGCTGTGTCCGGTACATGATGCTCGATAATCATAATAAAAAGCATTGTTCTGCTTTACGTATTTACTATACTTTTTATTGTTATTTTAGAGTGTTCTTTCTACTTATGTATGTCTATATTAAAAGGTAACCGGAAAACAGCCTCAGGCAGGTCCACCAGGAAATGTCCAGCAGAAGGCTTTGTTATGACAAGAAGGACAGCTCCATGCATGTTATCGCCCCAGGAGACCTCCCAGCGGGACGAGATGTGGAGGCAGAAGCCACGACACTGGTGATCCTGACCCTGTGTAGGCCAAGGCTAATATGTGTGTTTGTGTCTTAGTTTTTAACAAAAAGTTTGAAAACTTAAAAAAAATTTAACTAGAAAGAAGCCCATAGCATAAGGATATAAAGAAGACATTTTTGAACAGCTGTACAATGTGTTTATCTTTTAAGCTGTGTTATGACAAGATCCAAAAACTGTTTTTAAATTTAAAAGTTTATAAAGTAAAAATGTTACAGTAAGCTCAAGTTTATGTAATGAGCTGAGCGTAGCCTAATTGCAGTGTTTATAAAGTCTACAGCTGTGTCCACACCCTCACTCACGGCTCACCCGGGGCAGCCCCCAGTCTGACAGGCCGCGTTCATGGTCCGTGCCCAATGCAGTGCACCGTTTTTTAATCCTATCTACGGTTTTTACTGCACCTTTTCCACGTTTAGGTATGTTTAGGTGCATAATACTTACCATCGTGTTACAATTGCCTGCAATACTCAGTTCAGGCCATGCATGTCTGCAGCCCTGAGCCATGGGCCACGCCTGCAGCCTTGGTGTGTGTAGGCCGCACCGCCCAGGTTTGTGTAAGGACCCTGTGTTGACCCCACAATGACAAATCGCCTAATGACCCATTTGTCAGAACACACCCTCGTGATTAAGTGATGCATGACTTTTTATAAAGTGCTCAGAGCAGTGGTTGATATATAGTATTACATAAATGTTAGTGATAATATTATTCAACTCTTGAATCATCTATTGCTCCAATATTTGCTAAGTTTCTTTTTTCATTGTTACTCAATTATTTTTTACCATTTGCTCCATCCCTTAATCATGTGTCATTCTTTCAACATTTTATATTTTGGGTTTGGTTTCTAGACAAACATTTATGTCCCTTTATATTAAAATTGTTTATATGGAAATAAAAATATTTGCAGTTCCTGATATAAAGGTTTAAAAGGTTTTATATAGTAAGTAACTCTCTATTGAATTTAAATCTATTGGAATAACTTAAGGAGGTTTTCAATTATGGAAGAACTCCCTGAATGCGTGTATTACTAGTACAATATGGTGAAGGGTTTTAATCACACTGGTTTTGAAGACAATGGTGAAAGGTTTTAATCACATTGGTTTTGAATCATGAATGTACTTTGGGAAGGATCATAAACTACTTGGTAACAAAATGATGAAATGCAACAATTTTAAGGTGAGACACATGTAAGAATGAACACTGGGATCTTTTCTTGAGGTTTCTGGAGGGTTTTTTATAATTCATACAGGAAATGAAGAAGGGTGGGTATAGCTATTCCAAAGAAATAGAAAAACAAGGTGTAACCATCCAACCAGAGATGGTACAAACTTCCAAAAATAAATCACTGATTTTAAGAAAAGCAAAAATAAAGGGGAGGATTGTTATTCTCAGTAGTTCTATCCTGCAAAAATGTTTAAGCTTTAAGTAGATAAACACAATCAGAACCATAATTTTGTACCCTTAACCAAGCCAGAAAGCTGGGAGGATTGCATTGAACACTTGCAGGTGAGCGTCGTATCCTCATAAATGACTCTGGCTTCTGACACGGTGTCTTTTTAGCCATGGAGAAGGGAAGGTATCACAATCTGGAGGCCAAAGAATTAAAAACAGAATAATGGAGGAGGAGATATAAAATTGAGGAATCACCAACATTATGCATAGCACAGCTCCCAACTAAACAAGTGTCTGGGCAAATATGTACTTTCGATATTTCTGAAAACCCAGGAGAAGCACTTTCTGTAAATTGTGAAAGAATGTGTGTGCTGGTTGCCTATACACACGGCATTTCCCACCCAAGAAGTCACTTCCATAGCTGAGATGAAATATTTATCTTCAGCAAAAAGGGCATAAACAGTTGTTGAGGAAAAATATACAATAAGTTTTTAAATGTCTGCATGATTGAAGCACTTAGGTGTGTTTTGGGTAATAGAAATAATAGCAGAACCAAAACTCTCTTCGTAAAGATAGCATTTTTCTTAAACGCTGAGAGCAAACTCCCAAAGTCCCAGCGGCCCAGCGACAGCGAGAACCTCCCCGGGCTGCGGGAGCCACGGCAGGAGCGTGGAACTGTGCCAGGGCGAAGGAGTTTCAATAGAAAGAGACACATTGCTGAGGCAGCTGAACAGAGAATTTTAACACTGGAAATGGCAACTCCATTTGCTCCAGAAGCAGTGGGACAGACGTCTGCCAGGCCCTGAGTTACACCAGAGTGTCTCCTGTGGAACAGACCAGGGTAGGCCTGCCACCTGCCTGAGTGGTATTTTGTTCAAAGACCACGTTAGAAATGCACACCTAATTAACTGGATTTGGAAAAACCTGAGAAATCAAACACACTGCATGACCAGGTGTATGATAAGTCCCCACTAACCTTTTTTTTGTTTGTTTGTTTTGTTTTTTTTGAGGCAGAGTCTTGCTCTGTCGCCCAGGCTGGAGTGCATTGGCGCGATCTCAGCTCACTGCAAGCTCCGCCTCCCGGGTTTACGCCATTCTCCTGCCTCAACCTCCCGAGTAGCTGGGACTACAGGCACCCGCCACCACGCCCGGCTAACTTTTTGTATTTTTAGTAGAGATGGGGTTTCACCGTGTTAGCCAGGATGGTCTTGATTTCCTGACCTCGTGATCCACCCACCTCGACCTCACAAAGTGCTGGGATTACAGGCGTGAGCCACCCCACCCGGCCCTCCCCTTGCTACTTAAATCACACACACTGCGTGACCAGGTGTGTGATCTGTCCCCCACTTACTACTTACGTCAAACACACTGCATGACCGGGTGTGTGATCCGTCCCCCACTTACTACTTAAACACCTCATGACCCAGTGCGTGATCAGTCCCCCGCTTACTACTTTTCAAATTATTTGGAGTTATCAGGTCTTTGACCACTCAAGAAATAACAAAAGCCTCATAATCTCTTGGTTATTAAAAATGTGTGCTTTCAGCTAAGTGCAGTGGCTCACACCTGTAATTCCAGCACTTTGGGAGGCCGAGGCAGGTGGATCACCTGAAGTCAGGAGTTCAAGACCAGCCTGGCCAACATGGTGAAACCCCGTCTCTACTAAAAATCCAAAAATTAGCCACGCTTGGTGGTGTGTGCCTGTAGTCCCAGCTACTTGGGAGGCTGAGACAGGAGAATTGCTCGAACCCAGGAGGCAGAGATTGCAGCGAGCAGAGATTGCACCACTGCTCTCCAGCCTGGATCTGGGTGACAGAGCGAGACTCCATCTCAAAAAAAAAAAAAAAAAAAAAAGTGTGCTTTCAAAGTGGTTGCTGATGCCACTCCCAATGCCAGCGTTGCTATGAAGGGAATCTTTTAAGAGGTTTTATTTTAATACCGAATCTCCCAGCTTAGGTCAGGATTTGAGTATAAACTGTAACTTAGACAATTTTGTATTTGACATTTCTTTAATTCTAGGGCAAAATCAACAGAACGGCATTTCCCAAAGCAATCTTTGACTAACTTTGAATTTTAATATTGGTGTAATGAACGTTGAGTTTGTTTTGATCGATGGTTACCATCCCCAGGCGGAAAGCCCTGGGTTCAAATGCATTATCCTACTTGCTCCCCACGTAAGTCACAAGTAATGTCTATTTTCAGATGTGGTGCCAAAGCAGAAAATGCAGTGAGGGGCAAGACACTGGCCTGGGAATCAAATTATTTGGGAAAACATTGAACGAAAGGTAAGGTTAAGCTGCTTTTCTTTGCTGAAGGACTTCTCAGAGCCTTAAATACACTCATGGACTTACAGCCAAGAAGTTTTGGCTCTCCAAGAGTGGAATGCAGAGTGCACAGTTATCAAACGTAGCCGACCCCAGAGCCGGTCTTAGGAAACCCTGACCTTTGTGTTGGCTACAACACTTTGGTATTGTTTGGGTGCCAACAGCCAACCATTCCCCACAATTCCCTGTGGTGACACTCAGACACTTGGAGCAGGTGAACCTACCGCCACTTCATCAGCTAAGATGCTGCCTTCCCAGTTCCTCATCTGGGTGCCCCCCATGTCCTCCCAGAGAGGCATGTGTAAGTGTCCTGGGGCCGCCGTGACAAAGGACCACAAGTTGAGGGCTTTCAACACAGAAATTCATCCTGTCACAGTTCTGGGACGAGAAGCCCAAGATCAAGGTGTTTGCAGCCACGCTCCCTCTGGAGCTGTGAGGGGGGTCCCTCCTCCCATCAACCAGCGGCTGCTGGCTCCAAGCACTCCCTGGCGTTAGCGGCCACCTCCGTCCAACCCCCGCCTCCATCTTCACGTGTCCATCTTCCCCGATGAGTCTCTGTGTGTCCCTTCTTGGCTTATGAGGACACCAGTCCTTGGGTTTAGGGTCCACCCTCCCCCACTATGATTTCATCTTAACGAATCCCATCTGCGAAGACCCTCTTTCCATATAGGGTCACATTCACAGATTCAGACGGCTCATCCTGGAACTCATCTTTTGGTGGGACACAGCTGAGCCCACAACAGGCCCCTTCTTATATTAGGGCTCCCGTTGGTCAGGGCCCTGGCAGGAGGCAGTGGGAGCACAGAAGCCTTTCACAGGAGCGTTCAGTGGGGGACTGTTCACAGAGGGACAGCAGGGCTGTGGGAGCCAGTGGCAGCTGAGCCTCCCAGGGACCCAGCAAGAGCGGGGCTTGAGGGTCCTGCCGTCTGGACGGAGCAGTGGGTGGAGCAGAGGACGTAGGCTGACACACAGCGTTGCCACCAGACCGCACTGCAAGGAGAGACTGAGGGGATGCCACTGCAGCCCCTCCACCTCCCCCATGGACCTCCTGCCCCCTGTCTCTGGGTCCACTTGGCCCTCAGAGGCCAGGGCACCTCAGCAGTCAGTTTCCCAGGCATAGTGCACACAGAGGCAGACAGTGCATCTGCAGGGATGAGAACCACCAGCACGTCTCACGGTCCTCAGGCTCAGGATCTCTCCCTGGGAGTGCTCAGAATTCAGGCTCTAAAGCAGAGCTTGTAGAATGGTGGGACGGATGAGTCCTGCCCACTATGCTCCACTGTTCTTTTTAATCGGCTGGGTTGTGAAATTGTAACGCATTTACCCCCAAACCCAGATTTCTCACTTCTGCAAAGAAGACTAGATCTGGACCCGTTGGGCCTGCATTCCTGCACCGTCGCCCTCGCTTGGAGCTGAGTCTCCGCTGTCCTCTGCACAAGTGCTGGGGTCCCATTTGCCAGTTCTTGCCACTTCTTATGCACCCTGTGGCCATGTGCTGTAGTCTGAATGTCCGTATCCCTCCAAAATTCATATGTTGGAAGTCAGTCCCTAAGGTAATGGTGCTAGGAGGTGGAGCCCTTGGAAGGAGCTAAATTGCAGAGTGGAGCCCTCATGAAAATGCAATCAGGGGCCTTATGAAAGGGCCCGAGGGAGCTCATTCATCCCTTTCACCTCGTGGGACCACTGCCAGAAGGTGCCGGCCACGAGGGATGGGCCCTCACCGGACAGCAGATATAGCCACACTTTGATCTTGGACTTCCAGCCTCCAGAGCTGTGAGCAATAGGTTCTGCTGCTTATAAATCACAGTCTCAGGTGTTTTGTTACAGCATCCTGCACAAATGAAAGCAGTGTGTGCCGACTGTCTCATCGTTTCGCTTGATCTGTTGCTTTTCCTTTAAGTCAAATATCCTCATGCCTGGCTGCTTACTATATATTGCTCTGTGGACGTCTGTCTGTGAGTCCTGCTTTCAGGCACAGTGTTGATGTTTTTAGTACATCAGTAGCTTTGGCTGTTTCTATTCCTATTTCCTGCACAAATAAAAGCAAGTAGGAGTCTTAGGTTTTACAGCAATGCCTGCTGTGTAGGCTCTGCACCTCCAGCTGAGGGGAGTCTGTAGACACCTGGGTGTCATCAGGGTGACCTCCAGTCTGCAGCCACCTCTAGGAGTCCCCTGCACTGCAGGAGCCATTCCAGTCTATAATTACTCCCAATCTCTCAGCACCAACCTCTCTCCTAGCAGGAGCTGGGCTTTATTTTTTTATTTCTTTATTTTTATTGAGACAGAGTCTCGCTCTGTCACCCAGGCTGGAGTGCACTGGGGCGATCTCAGCTCACTGCAAACTCCACCTCCCGGGTTCAAGCGATTCTCCTGCCTCAACCTCCCAAGTGACTGGGATTACAGGCACCCGCCACCAAACCTGGCTAATTTGTGTATTTTTAGTAGAGACAGCGTTTCACCATGTTGGTCAGGCTGGTCTCGAACTCCTGACCTCAGGTGATCCACCTGCCTCAGCCTCCCAAAGTGCTGGAATTACAGGCATGAGCCACTGCACCTGGCCCCAGAGCTGGGCTTTAAAAACAAACAAAATATTCATATCAGGCTTGAGTTTCATTGTTTTATTTTCATGCTTATTTATAGTCACCAAAGTATAGACGTTTGTCAAACCAAAATGGTTTATGAAGAGCTTAGCTTCCAAGCTGGAAGCTGTGAGCTCACCTCCGCATCGGAGCTCCCACCTGAGCACACACCGCAATTGGAAAATGGGAATGAGAGTCGAATCCGCAAGCAGGTGGCGATCTGGTGACTGTGCAAACTCCACCGAGGGACCCAGGCCTTCCTGGCTGAGAAACAGCCGAGACAGCTGACCCCGGTTAGAGGAACTGCTGTTACACACATTCCCGGGTACAATCAGGCTCAACACAGCTGCCCCAGGTGGAACACGTCAGACCAGTCCGGGCTGCTGCACAGATTTCCTGGTGGTGTCGCCTGAGGCAAGACCCTTCTGTTCTGGGCTCACACAGCAATTGTCCCCTCCACAGCCCACAACATCTCTCGATACCTGTTACTCCCACTGAATCCTGCATGTTTCTTCTTCTTTTATTTGCACGTATATTTCCTCCAAATCCTTTGAGAAACAGACCCTGCCTGCTTGTAATATTACAACATGAAGAGGTTGAGGATTCCGCTCTCTGCTGTACATAAGTGGCTGCAAAAATCCCCCTGTGGCCTTCAGAAAATTATCTGGTTTTTCTGAATCTGTTTTCCTATTTGGCCAAGGAGGGATACTAACTGTTACTCTACTAGTGCATGCTATTATAAACAACTTCAGAATATCTGAAGATTAGATTGTTATTATTTATACCCAGAACATGTTAGGTACTGCCAAGAACTAGGAAGGAGCTGGGGTTTTACCCATTACAAGCTAAGAGTTGGCCTGCACACATTCAAGGATGCTGGCAGAAGATATGAAACTCCTGGGTCAGAGAGAAAGGACAGTTAATACTCACACTAACAGCAGGAGCCAGCACCCCAGCATCTTGCAGCAGTTCCCACTGGGCGTGCCAAGAGGGCCAAGCAGGGCCTGCACACTGTTGCGGGGCATGGGAGGAGCCTGGGCTTAGGGCCCCCGAGCCTTTTATAACAGGCACTGAGATTGCCTGCCCTCTGCCCCAAAGGAAAACATCATTTCTGTCTTCCACAGCTGTGAGCAAGCCTGCCCATGGCTCCTGGGGAGACACTGTCTTCGCCTTCCGAAGCTGCTTGCTGCATAAACACCCTTGAAAAGATCATCTAGAACAAAGGGAACTCAGTGCCGGCTCAATGTGAGAAATCCTTTCAGAATCCTCTCCCAGTGGGAACTCAACCTGACTCCAAAAATGCCTTCATCTCATAGAGAGATGCCACTCATTCAGCAAAATGGGTACAAGCATCTCTAATACTGCCAGATATTTAGTTAAAAAACAAACTCACTTTCACTAGCTAGAACGATATAGGGCCTTATACCTAAAAATCTGAATCAATACACAGATTTATGACTCTTCTCCAGCATATAACCCAAATGTGATCTTCAGATCCATTTTCTCCTTTCCATTTTCTGTCATGAAACGTAACACGGAAAACCAAAGAAAGGGAAAACGATGCAGTCACCTCGATGTTGAGGCTAGATTGGCTAAAACTGATGTAATAACAGCATTAAAGTATCTCTCGCGAGTGTCATGGCCTAATTCGCCTTCTCTGAGTGACATTGATGAGAAATTCCTTTCAAATGGATGACTTTTTATGTTGAATCAATTTGGCTTGCAAGAAAAAGAAATGGAATCCGACAGCCGGCTGGATCAGGGGCGCATCTTCAACAGTGTCTCTCTCCAGAAAATGTTGCTCTCCTTTCTATTGCGAAGAAAAATTTCTGCCCGAGGACGGGTACCCTGTGAGCCGTGACCACAGCTGTGAGCCCGCGGACCCACGAGAAAGCCAGCGTGGCTGGGCAGCAGGTCCCGCTCCTCACGGTCCGTGGCCAGGCAGGTGCGCAGGGTCCGAGTCCTGCCCTGGCCCCGCCCAACTCCAGCCCCGCCCCGCCCCGCCCCGCCCCTCCCCCGCCGTGCACCAGCTCCAGCCCCGCCCCAGCCCCGCCCCCTCACCAGCTCCATCCCCGCCCCGCCCCGCACCAGCTCCAGCCCCGCCCCCGCACCAGCCCCGCCCCTCCTCTCCCCCGCCTGCACCAGCCCCGCCCCACACCAGCCCCGCCCCGCCCCGCCCCGCCCCCACCCGCACCAGCCCCGCCCCGCCCCCGCCCACACCAGCCGCGCCCCCGCACCAGCTCCAGCCCCGCCCCGCACCAGCCCCGCCCCTCCTCTCCCCCGCCTGCACCAGCCCCGCCCCGCCCCGCCCCCACCCGCACCAGCCCCGCCCCGCCCCCGCCCACACCAGCCGCGCCCCCGCACCAGCTCCAGCCCCGCCCCGCACCAGCCCCGCCCCTCCCCCGCCCGCACCAGCCCCGCCCCGCCCCTCCCCCGCCCACACCAGCCCCGCCCCCGCACCAGCTCCAGCCCCGCCCCGCCCCGCACCAGCTCCAGCCCCGCCCCGCCCCGCACCAGCCCCGCTCCCCGCCCCAGCCCCGCACCAGCCCCGCCCCAGCCCCGCAGAGCACCGGCCTCGAGGGTCCGGCGACCTCTCTGGGACCCGCGCAAGGAGTCAGGGCAGCGGGTCCTGGGCCGTGGCGCCTCCGGCTGCTGGGACTTCTTGTCGTAATCACCAAGTAGCGCGGTTGTATTCTTCACAGCCCCCCACGTTGGTGTGGCTGGCGACTTCGATGCGAAGCTCAGATCTGGGCCCTCAACTGAGTACACTAACGTCTCACTAAAAGCTACCGGGGTTATTGATACAAACCAAATGATCTCGAACAATTTTGGTATGTTCCCAGAAAAGTTTTGCTAAACATAACTCAGCCGCCTATGTCTCCCTTGGTAGTAGGTTACTGGTTTTCCGAATTTTCACTATGAAAAATAAAATACTTAAGGCCTCAAGAGCTGTTTTTAATTAAATTGCCAAGTTTCCCATCGGGGGTTATCTGCAAATTATGCTGCTTTCTTTTTTATGTGAAATGAGCATTGCTCCACTGGCAGCGTTGTGAAACCCAGCCCTGCAGAGGAGCGGGCGGCCTGGCGGGATGTGGACGTGGAAATCCCTGTCACGTCTGCGCAGTGATTCCATGCAGGATGAACAGCAGCCGAGTGGAGGGTGGGGCTGCTGGACTTGGGTGGCTGGACTGGAGACTGGATGCTGTAACTCTGTCTCCCTCCGTCAGAGGTACAAGCACAGAGCCTTTGCTAACGCACGTGACAATCTATTATCTTCCAGAAACTTGAAATGCTTTAAAACCCAGAAGTGGTTCTATAATTTATTGGATGGTAATCCTGACCCGAACTAGTGAGGTTATTTATAGGATGTATGTGTGTGTCTTATATATATCCTGCATATATACACACACAGACACACACATATATACACACATACA
Organism: Macaca fascicularis; assembly: GCF_037993035.2. Lineage (NCBI taxonomy): Eukaryota > Metazoa > Chordata > Mammalia > Primates > Cercopithecidae > Macaca > Macaca fascicularis. The sequence goes on along the minus strand of NC_088392.1, from coordinate 1,915,447 downwards.
TATAACATTCTATATGTACACACGTATACATATATACACATACATATGTATAAATACACATACACACATAGGTACATACACAATGTGTATACATGCATAGACACACGTATACATGCACATAACATACACATATATACATGTATACATACACACGAACATTGGGATATAATCGATAAACCCATCAAAAGTTGAAAATATCGTAAGTTGGAAATGATTTTAACACACCTAACCTACCGAACATTCTGCCTTAGCCTCGCCTACTTTCTACTTCCTCAGAACTCTGACCTTGGCCACAGCTGGGCAAAATCAGGTGGGAGCAAAATCACCTGGCAGTAGGGTCAGTGCTGGCAGAGAGCGGTGGATCCTGGCGATCACGTGGCTGACTGGGGGCTTCCGCTTTCTGCTGCAGAGAGGAGCCTGGGAAAAGACCAAAATCCAAAAGTCAAGGTATTGCTTTTACTGAATACGTATCACTTTCACACCATGATAAAGGAGAAAAATTGTAAGTTAATGCCAGGCACCATGGGTGATGCCTGTAATCCCAGAACTTTGGCCAAGAAAGGAGGATCGCTTGAGCCCAGGCGTTCGAGACCAGCCTGGGCAATATAGCAAGACCCTGTCTCTACAGAAAATACAGAAATTAGTTGAATGTGGTGGCTCACACCTGTAGCTCCAGCTGCACGGAGGCTAAAGTGGGAGGATCGATTGAACTGGGAGGTTGTGACTGCAGTGAACCCTGATTGTGCCACTGCACTCCAGCCTGGGTGACAGGGCAAGACCCTGTCTCAAAAACAAAACTGTAAGCTGAACCATTGTAAGTTGGGGGCCATCTGTATGCATGTGTGTACATATACACATACACACATACATGTGTATAAACATAAATGCCTATACACATGTATATACCTACTTACATCAAACTAATGAAGATGAGTATTTGCTGATGGTGAATATTAGTGTTTCCCTGCAGAAGTATATGACTGACTGTGGGACGCTCCCAAGAGCCTCTGAACATGTTATGTGGTACATGGAATGTGCACTGCACTGTCTTTCTCATATTCAAAGTATACTGGATTTCTGCCAGGCACGGTGGCTCAAGCCTGTAATCCCAGCATTTTGGGAGGCCGAGGCAGGCAGATCACGAGGTCAGGAGATCGAGACCATCCTGGCTAACATGGTGAAACCTCGTCCGTACTAAAAAAAATACAAAAAACTAGCTGGGCCTGCCTCCTACCTGGTGAGACCCCTACCCCTGGCAGAGGACCATGCCTTCCTCCCTCCATGTTCTCAGAAAAGAATCCATCATCGTCTTCATTTTAGGGGTTTTTTTTAACAAATTAAATGTGTTTTGCCACAAGGGTTTCTGAACTTCACAGTTTTATTTTTTACTAGGAAATTTAAAAAGAAAAATTTCCCCTTGAAGAAATCTCACTTTTAAAAGTTTTCTCCTTCCAATTTCTGATACTATTCATGTTCATTGTAGAACACGTGTCAAATATAAATAAAAATAAAAAGGAGTAAAATCATCCCAAGTCCCACTACTGTTAAATATTTTTGCTAACATTTGTATGCATTTCTTTCCACTCTTTCTTGATACATACATTACCTGTATATAAACAGACCCCACATGACATAATTCAGGCAATATCATGCTGGGCCTAGAGTTTTGTTTCCTGCTTTAGGGCTCTAGTTCTAAAAACATGCACTGCTGCCGGGCCTGTGCTGATTGCTTCTGCAGTGTGTTGTGGCATGGATATAGATCGAGGTGCTCCCCACGGTTGCCATGATCATGCCGGGAAGGTTGTTGTGTTTATATGGGGTTCTGTGATGACATGATCCTACTAACAGAGGATAAAATGTGCTTATGCAGCTCCCACTGGGCTGGCCAAACGGTTTTAAAAAAGTGCAGTGATTCCACGAGTTTCTCTGTTTTTGTTTTTTAATTTCTGAAGGCTTTCATTCCACAAGCACTTATAGGGCTTACCTTGTATAATACTTCATACAATACTCACACTGTTTTAAGAACTTCAGAAATCATAAGTCATTTATTCCTTCTAACAACCCTATAAAATTGGGACTATTATTATCCCCATCTTACAGATGAAGAAAGCAAGTGATAAAGAAGTGAAATACTTTGGCTAGGGTCACCAAGGGAAGAAGTGGTGGAGATGAAATTCACACCCAGGCATCCTGGTTCTAGATTCAGTCCTCCTGGCTGCTATCTCTCATCACCTTCCACAACTCTCATTCTCCACCCAGGCATCCTGGTTCTAGATTCAGTCCTCATGGCTGCTATGTCTCATCACCTTCCACAACTCTCATTCTCCACCCAGGCATCCTGGTTCTAGAAGCAGTCCTCCCCTCCACCATGTCTCAGAGCCTTCTGGGGACCGTCACCCTCCACCCAGGCATCGTGGCTCCAGAAGCAGTCCTCATGGCCACCATATCTCAGAGGTCTTCCAAGGGACTGTCACCCTCAACCCAGGCATCCTGGTTCTAGAAGCATTCCTCATGGCCACCATATCTCAGAGCCTTCCAGGGGACTGTCACCCTCAACCCAGGCATCCTGGTTCTAGAAGCATTCCTCATGGCCACCATATCTCAGAGCCTTCCAGGGGATGTCACTCTCTCTGTTCTTTCCCATGGTGAGTGAGAGGGCTTGCTCCCGGCAATGGGTTTCTTTGAATGGCCTTGTCATGTGCCCACTGTGAGGACAAAATACTGAAGTTATTTATTTAATGTGGATATTTAATATGGATTCAAGTAAATGGCATCTATATCCACAGGAGTTTGTGTAAGTGCTAGCAAACATAAGTTTAAATGTTCATGTGTTACATTTAAATTTTATGAAAAATCATTTTGAAATAGTGTGGTTTCTTGCCATGAATCTGGCTGCCCCTGGGTCTGGAGTTTTATTCTGTTTGTCTGATCTTTTGACACCATCCTTTCTTTTCTCTAGGGAGGGAAAGAGTTGTCAACATATGATTTTATGTTTTTGTATTACATTGAAAAATAACTTTGGTGCCCATTACCCAGCTGTTGGCCTAGAACAGGTAAGCACCATACTGAGGCTGGCTGGACACAGCTTGCTGGGCAGGGAGCCCAGGCTGTGAGCCGCAGCCTCTGTTCCGGTCTACGCTGCCTCTGTTTAATGGAGCAGTCACTTATACGTCTCAGTGGACAGAATCAAAGGGTGATCTGAATTTATTCCAGGCAATTTCTCCTTTTGTTTTTCTTAATTCATGAGTATGAATATTCTTTAATCAGGAGTTTTTTATTGTGAGATATTTTTGGCGTTAGGAGGGCACTTTCCTTCCCTCCTTCCTGGGAGTGCTGAATGTTGGTGAACAGCTCCCTCTACGGAATGGAACATCCACAAAGTGCATCTGCAACTTTTCATAAAGGAAGGAGGAGGAGGCTGGTGCACACCCTGATAATAGTGGATAGAACTATATGCGAAGGTTCTCGTGGACAGTACTATATGCCAAGGTTCTGATGGTACTCTATGCCAAGGTTCTCGTGGATAGTACTATATGCTGAGGTTCTCATGGATGGTACTGTATGCTAAGGTTCTGATGGTACTGTATGCTAAGGTTCTCGTGGATAGTACTATATGCTGAGGTTCTCATGGATGGTACTGTATGCTAAGGTTCTGATGGTACTCTATGCTAAGGTTCTCGTGGATGGTACTCTATGCCAAGGTTCTTGTGGATGGTACTCTATCCTAAGGTCCTCATGGATGGTACTCTATGCTAAGGTTTTCGTGGATGGTACTCTATGCTAAGGTTCTTGTGGATAGTACTGTATGCTAAGGTTCTGATGGCACTCTATGCTAAGGTCCTCGTGGATGGTACTCTATGCTAAGGTCCTCGTGGATGGTACTGTATGCTAAGGTTCTCGTGGATAGTAGTATATCCTAAGGTTCTCGTGGATGGTACTCTATGCTAAGGTTCTGATGGTACTGTATGCTAAGGTCCTCGTGGATGGTACTCTAGGCTAAGGTCCTCGTGGATGGTACTCTAGGCTAAGGTTCTCGTGGATGGTACTCTATGCTAAGGTTCTGATGGTACTATATGCTAAGGTGCTCGTGGATGGTACTCTATGCTAAGGTTCTCGTGGATAGTACTAGATGCTGAGGTTCTCATGGATGGTACTGTATGCTAAGGTTCTCATGGATAGTACTATATGCTGAGGTTCTCATGGATGGTACTGTATGCTAAGGTTCTGATGGTACTCGATGCTAAGGTCCTCGTGGATGGTACTCAATGCTAAGGTCCTCGTGGATGGTACTGTATGCTAAGGTTCTCGTGGATAGTACTATATCCTAAGATTCTCATGGGTGGTACTCTATGCTAAGTTTCTTATGAATAGTACTATATGCTAAGGTTCTTGTGGATGGTAGTATATGCTAAGGTTCTGGTGGATGGTACTCTGTGCTAAGGTTCTGGTGGATGGTACTCTATGCTAAGGTGCTCGTGGATGGTACTCTATCCTAAGGTCCTCGTGGATGGTACTCTATGCTAAGGTTCTGGTGGATGGTACTGTATGCTAAGGTTCTGATGGTACTACATACTAACGTTTTTGTGGATGGTACTCTATCCTAAGGTTCTCGTGGATGGTACTCTATCCTAAGGTTCTCGTGGATGGTACTCTATCCTAAGGTTCTGGTGGATGGTACTCTATCCTAAGGTTCTCGTGGATGGTACTCTATCCTAAGGTTCTGGTGGATGGTACTCTATCCTAAGGTTCTCGTGGATGGTACTCTATGCTAAGGTGCTCGTGGATGGTACTCTATCCTAAGGTCCTCGTGGATGGTACTCTATCCTAAGGTTCTCGTGGATGGTACTCTATCCTAAGGTTCTGGTGGATGGTACTGTATGCTAAGGTTCTGATGGTGCTACATGCTAACGTTTTCGTGGATGGTACTCTATCCTAAGGTTCTGGTGGATGGTACTCTATCCTAAGGTTCTCGTGGATGGTACTCTATGCTAAGGTTCTCGTGGATGGTACTCTATGCTAAGGTCCTCGTGGATGGTACTGTATGCTAAGGTTCTCGTGGATGGTACTCTATCCTAAGGTCCTCGTGGATGGTACTCTATCCTAAGGTTCTCGTGGATGGTACTCTATCCTAAGGTTCTGGTGGATGGTACTGTATGCTAAGGTTCTGATGGTGCTACATGCTAACGTTTTCGTGGATGGTACTCTATCCTAAGGTTCTCGTGGATGGTACTGTATGCTAAGGTGCTCGTGGATGGTACTCTATGCTAAGGTTCTCATGGATGGTACTCTATGCTAAGGTTCTCGTGGATGGTACTCTATGCTAAGGTTCTCGTGGATGGTACTCTATCCTAAGGTTCTCGTGGATGGTACTCTATGCTAACGTTCTCGTGGATGGTACTCTATCCTAAGGTTCTCGTGGATGGTACTCTATGCTAAGGTTCTTGTGGATGGTACTCTATCCTAAGGTTCTCGTGGATGGTACTCTATCCTAAGGTTCTCGTGGATGGTACTCTATCCTAAGGTTCTCGTGGATGGTACTCTATCCTAAGGTTCTGGTGGATGGTACTATATGCTAAGGTTCTGGTGGATGGTACTCTATGCTAAGGCTCTCGTGGATGGTACTCTATCCTAAGGTTCTCGTGGATGGTACTCTATCCTAAGGTTCTCGTGGATGGTACTCTATGCTAAGGTGCTCGTGGATGGTACTCTATGCTAAGGTGCTCGTGGATGGTACTGTATGCTAAGGTTCTGGTGGATGGTACTGTATGCTAAGGTTCTGGTGGATGGTACTCTATCCTAAGGTTCTGGTGGATGGTACTCTATCCTAAGGTTCTCGTGGATGGTACTCTATGCTAAGGTTCTCGTGGATGGTACTCTATGCTAAGGTTCTCGTGGATGGTACTCTATCCTAAGGTTCTCGTGGATGGTACTCTATCCTAAGGTTCTCGTGGATGGTACTCTATCCTAAGGTTCTGGTGGATGGTACTCTATGCTAAGGTGCTCGTGGATGGTACTCTATCCTAAGGTTCTGGTGGATGGTACTGTATGCTAAGGTTCTGATGGTACTACATGCTAACGTTTTTGTGGATGGTACTCTGTGCTAAGGTTCTCGTGGATGGTACTCTATCCTAAGGTTCTCGTGGATGGTACTCTATGCTAAGGTGCTCGTGGATGGTACTCTATGCTAAGGTCCTCGTGGATGGTACTCTATCCTAAGGTTCTCGTGGATGGTACTCTATCCTAAGGTTCTGATGGTACTACATGCTAACGTTTTTGTGGATGGTACTCTATGCTAAGGTTCTCGTGGATGGTACTCTATCCTAAGGTTCTCGTGGATGGTACTCTATCCTAAGGTTCTCGTGGATGGTACTGTATGTTCTTGTGGAACATCAGTGTAGTCCAGGGACTATGACATCATTCTGATGCCGTCTTGCACTCTGTTGTGTCTTGTGAGGCAGACCTGATATGTGACACGATGCTCAGCAACACAAATGTCTAAACTGAAGAGACGATGGAGAGGAGATGCCTTAGAGGAGACGGAGCCATAAGTTGAGGCAGTGGGTCGTGATCATCTCCAGCCGTTATTATGCATTTGCTAATGAGTCAACACTCTGCTAAATGCTTTATTTGCATTCTGTTATTTAATTCTCACATAAATCTTTTGAAGTTGGTACCATTATCATCCTCACTCTTTGGATAAGGAAACTTATACTCCAAACTTAAAACCTGCTCAAGATCACACGGCTGCTAAGTGGGACGGAAGGGAGTAAAACCCAGAGGTCTCACTGCAGGGCACTAACTCAACACTGAGCTGTGTTGGCTTCTCAAATTTCATAATGGTATCACCACTCCTTAAAATACATCTGAACATAGATGTGTCATGATCTTTGATGGGTATTAAGTTTCTACAGTCAAAAATTTGCAGTAGAAGGAGTGAAGAGTTATAACAAAAAATAAATGTGGTAAAAATAATAATACTAGGCTGGGTGCGGTGGCTCACGCCTATAATCCTAGCACTTTGGTAGGCCAAGGCAGGCAGATCACTTGAGGTCAGGAGTTCGAGACCAGCCTGGTCAACATGGTGGAACCCTGTCTGTACTAAAAACACAAAAATTAGCTGGGTGTGGTGGGGAGCACCTGTAATCCCAGCTACTCAGGAGGCTGAGGCATGAGAATCACTTAAACCTGGGAGGTGGAGCTTGCAGTGAGCCGAGATCGCACCACTGTACTCCAGCCTGGCGATAGAGCAAGACTCCATCTCTCAAAACAAAACAAAACGAAACCAAAAAAAGCAAACAAACCAAAAAATGATGTATAATTCATAGGGGGAGTTCAAGTGAACAAGGGAGTCTGTGATGCAGAGTGGGAGCAACCTGTGCTGCTCACGGCACCCCCAAGCCATGCTACAATGAGGAGGAAGAGAGAGAAAAGCTTAACCATTCAACCCAGGAAGTACTTACTAAGCCCTTCTGACAGCAGGTGTGGTGGTCACCGGAGAACACTAAGGAATTAGACACAGTTCCTTTCTGCAAAGAATGAACACAACAACTGCACAGATAACAAAACGCAAATGTGACTGCCTTGCGTGAGAAGTTCTGCCACGTGCCGGGAGCTCAGAGGAGAAGAGACGTCTAATGCAGAGGGTCCCCGAAGGTGACCATGGAGGCAGTGACATCCATGGGGACTCGAGTCAGGATTTCAGCGGCAACTGGGAAAGGAGGGTCCCCAGAAACAAAGGCCTGGAGGTGACAAACCCCAGAGCAGCCAGGCCTGGCTTGGCTGGAAGGTCAGGGACGCAGGAGCACACCAAGGGCAGGTCTTGAAAGCTGAGGTGCGTCCTCCCCGTGCTGACGAGCAGCCCCCACCGCCTAGCCCGGCCGTCAGCAATCTATGTTCTGTCTCTCTCTCTCTCTCTCTTCCTTTTTATTCTGGACGTTTCATATAAATGGAATCATACAATATGCAGTCTACAGAAGCAGGAAGAGGGACTTTACCCAGAAACGAGGGAGTTCCCAGAAGGCTCCTGAAAGAAGTGAGACCCAAGGGGCAGGGTCAGTTGGACAGAGGGGCAGCTGTCGTGCAGGGGCCTGGCCTGTGGCGGCCACGCTCCCAGGGATGGTGGGAGGTGTCGCAGGAGGCCCCGCGGTCTGGTGGCTGAAGGAAGGTGTCGGCCACGTACCCAGAGCGCAGCGGGGCGTCAGGAGGATCTGAAACAGCGAGTGATCTCCTTGCATCTTCTATTTAGACGGCCACCCCAATCTGTAGACAATATTGAAGGGCCACAAAGGTGGACAAGGAAGGGAACGGGTCCCGAGGATCCTTTTATTGCCCGTGACTCCCAGACGTAAGCAAATCCCAGCACCCGAGGCAGCCAGCTCGCCTTGCCCACTGCACAGCTTGGCCCAACCCTTTTCCTCTTTCCAGTTGCTTCAGCTCCACTTCCACTCAGAGCTTAAATATAATAGAAGAACGGGTTCTTAAGGTACAGTCTAGAATATTTACAATTAGCTAGCTAAAGATAGAAAATGAGACAATGTAATGATGTGTGGTTTGACACATAATAATAGAATGCTAGACTGTAACCTTGCTTTTTTCTGATTTACATTTATACTGCCGAAGCTGACAACATCTGGAATAAGTAAACATTACATTTTCTGTCATGAGATATCTAAAAGCCACATACTAAACCTTTTAGTTTTGTAACAAATGAAAGGCAGTAGGAACATCTTTGCATTCTGACATAAAGGAAACTTTGAATGCATCTGGGCATTGTTTTACCAAATTAATATGAAAATTTAATTTTGCCCCATGTGAACTTGCTCAGCTGTAAACAAACCAACCATCATGGAGACTAGATCAAATAATAAAGCTCGTTGACTCCACACTAGAGTAAATAATGACATCAGAGTAAGTCACAGCCTTACAGATGTTAGACAAAAGGAAGGATTTTTAGGTCTTTATTGAGATGTAAATTACACACTGTAGGAGTCACCCAACTAAAGTCCACAACTGAATAGGTTACTATCTTCAGAGTGATGTAGCATCAGCATGACTTAATGTTCGAGCATTTCCTTCACCCCAGGAAGAAGCGCCATACCCATTAGCAGTCACACCCCAACCCCCACCCCAACTCCCACCCCACCCCCACCCCAACTCCCACCCCACCCCCACCCCATCCTCCACCCGATCCCCCACTTCAACTGCAACCCCCACCCCACCCCCCAACACAACTCCCACCCCATCCCCCACCCCATCCTCCACACCATCCCCCATCCGATCCCCCACCTCAACCGCAACCCCCACCCCAACTCCCACCACAACTGCCACCCCATCCCCCACCCCAACTCCCACCTCACCCCCACCCCATCCTCCACACCGTCCCCCAACCAATCCCCCACCTCAACCGCAACCCCCACCCCAATCCCCACTGCGACCCCTACCCCATCCCCCACTCCAACTCCACCTCAACCCCCACCCCATCCCCCACCTCAGCCCTGACCCCCACCCCATCCCCCACCCCAACTCCCACCCCACTCCCCACCCCGAGCCCCAACCCATCCCCCAACCCATTCCCCACCCCAACCCCACCCCAACCCCCACCCCACCCCCACCCCATTCCCCACCCCAACTCCCACCTCAACCCCCACCCCAACTCCCACCCCACTCCCCACCCCGACCCCCAACCCATCCCCCACCCCAACTCCCCCCCAACACCCACCCCAACTCCCACCCCATCCGGCACCCCTAGCAACCACTCATCTCCTTTCTGTATCTATAGAATTCTCTGATTCTGGACATTTCACCTAAATGGAATCATACAAGATGTGGCCTAAGAAAGATTATCTTTCATTGTAATATTAATAGCTTCATTCACTGTAATGTTAATACCCATAATAAGAAATGTCTTATACTACAACTTAAATTGCTATTCCTAATGAGAAACATGGGGAAGAAGTCTCGTTAGGCATTGTCACAATGTCTAAACAAGGGTCTCTCAGAAGCTTCTAACTCTGCAGTGTCTAGCATGGGAGTTCCTGCGTGCTGTTTAACGGAGACCTCGTCTACTTTGTCTAAACAAACCAGGAACGGTCCTGGTTGCCTCCCAGGTGCTCTCAGCGTGTTGGGGTCTCCTTCAGCCTCCAATGACTCAACAGTCAGGTGTCACGGGGCACGTCCTAAATATGTACTTTCTAGTGGTTTGCTGTCACCGTCATGTAAAGTGTGGTACACGCACTAACACACACACAATCATAATGTCACAGTTTCCACCTGCGGTGACCCTGTGTCTATTAAAGGGCTGCTCGACGTGGACTCACAGCATTGGTCCTTTTCAAAGTCATTCTGTTGCTTATATTACATAGATTTTAAAGTCTGATTTATTTATTTATTTATTTTTATTTTATTTTTATTTTTGAGACGGAGTCTCGCTCTGTCGCCCAGGCTGGAGTGCAGTGGCCAGATCTCAGCTCACTGCAAGCTCCGCCTTCCAGGTTTACGCCATTCTCCTGCCTCAGCCTCCCGAGTAGCTGGGACCACAGGCGCCGCCACCACGCCCGGCTAGTTTTTTGTATTTTTTTAGTAGAGATGGGGTTTCACCATGTTAGCCAGGATGGTCTTGATTTCCTGACCTCGGGATCCACCCGTCTCGGCCTCCCAAAGTGCTGGGATTACAGGCTTGAGCCACCGCGCCCGGCCTAAAGTCTGATTAAGTGTTACTAATCTTAGAAAAAAAAAATTCAGGAAAATAGCTTGTGTTCTGACTAGCTTAAAATTTTTATTTGCTATCAATTTTAAGTAGTGTAGGAAGTTAAAATACAGAAGAGAGAGCTAAGAAAATGACTAAAATTGATTGAATATGTTGTCTTCAAACAACTGGTACACTCTTGAAATATGTCCTATTATTTATATAAAACCATCACATTCTCAATCCACCTGGACATACTGTTCATAAGTTTACAAAACAAAATGTTGAAAAGTGCCAAAGACGGCCAGGCGCAGTGGCTCACGCCTATAATCCCAGCACTTTGGGAGGCTGAGGCGGGCGGATCACAAGGTCAGGAGATCAAGACCATCCTGGCTAACACGGTGAAACCCAGTCTCTACTAAAAATACAAAAAATTAGCTGGGCGTGGTGGTGGTGCCTGTAGTTCCAGCTACTCGGGAGGCTGAGGCAGGAGAATGGCGGGAACCCGGGAGGTGGAGCTTGCAGTGAGCCGAGATCATGCCACTGCACTCCAGCCTGGGGACAGAGCAAGATTCCGTCTCAAAAGAGAAAAAAAGAAGGTACCGAAGACAAAAAAAAAAATTCAGTTAATTGAAAAGAGCCAAAAGGGCAACAAACAATAAAAGGAAGGTTAAAATGTTGTCTTTACTGAAGATTCATTTTTGGTTATTGACAATTCATCAGTAATATTTGTATACGTGCATATTCCATACAAATGTATAAGATAAAATTTTTGAACAAGCATTTGAAATAGAAGACTAAGTTTATTTTCTATTAGAAGCTTTCATATCCTTTAAGAGGAATAAAAATGCCTATGTTTACTATTAAAAGTACACATACGTATAGAAAAGGAGAGGAGAGAGGGCAGGGCTCACAACAGTGCTGCCAGTGGCCATCTCTGGGCAAAAGAAATGTGGACAGTTTTCATTTCAATCTTTTCACTTCCTCAAAGTTTAAAAAGCTCTATAATGAATATATATTACTCTTGTGCAAGAAAGAATTGTTTTTTTCAGAAAAACACAAACAAGCGCTTTTTTTGTCTTTCCTCAAATTTTGTACGTCTTTCTCATTGACAATGGATGGTTGGTTTTCAGAGATGAATTTGTCAGGCTAGTCACAAGTTTTCTGGAGCTTTTTGAGATTAAGTTCATGACATTGCTGTAAGTCATGTTTGGAATCACTTTCTGCCCTTCCAGTTGTAGAAAGCAAATCACCACCCATGACCCTTCTCTGCTGCCGGCTCCCCGACCACAGGATGCAGAGAAGGATGGGGTGCGTCTGTGTCCAGGCGTGTGTGATACCTCGCCACGTGGACGGACAGCCAGCTGGAGGCACAGGACATGCCTGAACTGTGCTGCAAACTAGAAGACACAAAAAAAATCTGGGTTTTTATTCCAGAAAACAGTCACGGACACGTGTAATCAAGACCTGTGTTTCTCTGTCCATTGTAGAAAGAGATCCAATCCTCTTAGTCTCAACTTAAGCTAAGATTTTCACAATATCAAATTTTCATGGAAACTGCCTTCAGCATAATAAGTACAAGTAATTTATCTGATAAAAGAATGTCAACAGCAAGTACAGTATAATTTGTGTGGTGACAAATCGTCCCCATCCTTCCCGAGAAGAAAGACACACTGCTGTGTGTGGAATGAATCGGGGGCAAGGTCAAGTAGAAGCACTCGTGTTTAATATGCAGCTTCCAGAAACATCACTCTGTCCTTTCAGAGGATAGATGCAAATTATAGCTAATAAAGTTATTATAAATAATTGCTGCTTCTCCTCTCTTGCATATTCAGTGAGTTTGGAATGGGAGGAGAGGCAGTTATGAATGAGACACCTATAAATGATGAATTAGGAGACATCTGATGTGGCACTTGTCATTGTCACTGAATTCAGAGAGGTATTTTCATGAAATCTGAGGTCAAATTGACTGAGAGATTTCGCCAGCCAGGGTGAGAAGCACAAGGTTGAGCGTGTCTCTGAGATGCTCACACAGCACCTGCGGGTATCTTGGGGATGACACAGGAGAGGAAAAGGAGCAGGTGTTAATTTTTCACATAATAAGGGCTGGAACAAATAACAGACATGAGTACTATGAAGGGGAAAATTAGTCACCCTGTAGTATTTGGGCACAAATATCTCACAATGAGGTGGGATGACAATGTCTGTGGAGACCCTAACCTGTGTCAGGTCCTGAGCCAGGTGGGGAAGTCAGAAATTCAATTCCAGCAGCTTCTGCTGATAATCAAGACACAACGCCAACAGGAAGCAAGTGACAGAGGCCCGCCCGGTGCTGGAGGGGGAAGGAGGGGCCCACCCAGCGTCAGACACACGAGTGGCAGGCTGCCCTCTTCCAGGAATAGCGCCCGGCCTGTGCCTTGAAACCAACAGCCAGGCTCAGCAGGAGACCCAGTGCAGACAGAGCTGAGTGGAGGCTGCACGGGAGACGGGGCAGGTGACAAGCAGGTTCCCAGAGTGCAACCAGAGTCAGTCTCAGCTGCAGGGAGGGGAGGACCCGTGAAGGAGCAGAAACCGGGGGAGGGGGGGCAGCAGCGCTCAGCCCACTAGATACAGAATGAGAAGGGGCGAAAGGGGCCGGGTCCAGCACGTGGCTTGCCCTGTGGGCTAGAGGGAGTAGGGCAGCACAGCCTCTGCTGAGTCAGGCACAGACCCAGGGAGGGGCCAGACAGGACTCACAATTTGGCCCGCAGCCAGCGAGCCACGGACGGGACTCACATCCAGGTGTCTGCAGTAGTCAGACTGTTGGAGTGGTGATCACCAGCGGGGGGAGGAGGGTACGGAGTGTTACCCAGTGGGTAGAGGGTTTCAGATTTGCAAGACCACAGAGACAGGGCTGCTGCACAACAGTAAGTGGAGTCGACACCACTGCAGTGCACACTTAGCACAACAGTGTGAGTGGAGTCGACACTGCAGTGCACACTTAGCAAGAGTTGAGAAGGTACATTGCATGCCGTGTGTTTCTGACCCCACATACACTAAGCGAGATACAAGCCCACGTCGACCTCCAAGTCCTTGCTGTTTCGTGGCAGCCCCTAGCACGGTGATTGAGACCCAGCTCCTGCCTGCGGGCCCTCACGGGCCTCTGCCGTCAATCAAGTGGTAAGATTTCTCAGAACCGCACAAGCCAGAATCTGATCTGTTACTCTTTGACACTGTTTAATATAATGTTTTAGAAATGTTTGCCGCTTTTTACATAAATGCTTATGAAAATCACATAGAGACTGTTAACTAAGTAGATGCTCAGGTACACACATCATTTGCAGCAAGATAAAAATGGCCAAGCATGGGCCACGTAGCTGCTAAGCCTGTTCTGTTTTCTGACCTAAGAGAGTCCCTCCAGGCTTTGCCTTCCCGGCTTCCGGGCTGACCACAAAGTCATGTGTTCCTGGCGTTTGCCCCATCTGTTAACTCCAGCTACGGGAGACACTTGGCACTCTTGGAGCAAAAACATCCAGAAGTAGCCCAAATCCATTGGAAGGTTTTCCAGGAGAATGGGAGGTGCTGGTGACACAGAGCACCCAAACTCCCAAGGAGAAGATGAGGACTTGGGGAGTCCCTGGAGGCGATGTGCGTGCACGGCGGTGGGGCCGTCTCTGCTGCGGTGAGGCTCCCGCCTGTATCTAACAGCGGGAGGTCATCGGCAGGTGAGTTGCTGCGCTGGTGAAGAGAACGCTGGAAGAAGTGGGAATCGTGCCATGCTGAGAGGTGCCATCTTTGTAAGAGGTCAGGACCAAAGTGGGTCAGAACTCCGTTCCTGCAGTGTACATTGCATCTCTTTCTGGCAGGACTTGCTGTCTTAGTTTTTGTTTGTGGTTTTGTTTTGTTTTTCGGCCTAGAAGTTGGTGAGTGATGCTATTTGACTCCAGCAGGAAGTCCCAGATGCTGTCACCATAGTGGGCACCCAGCGGCCCCAGGCTGGGCTGACTGCAAGAGTCACTGCTACTGCTGCTGTTTGTGGCACCCTGCCATGTGACCATGATCTTCTGTGTCACATGACACAGGTTTTTTGTCTTTTCTCACATTTCATGCCTCTTTTTCATTGACAGTGGATGGTTGGTTTTCAGAGATGAATTTCTCAGGTAACAAATTTTCTGAAGATTTTGAGATTAGGTTCATAACATTGCTGAAAGTAATGTTTGAAATCACTTTCTGCCCTTCCAGTTGACGTGGAAAGCAAATCACCACCCGTGGCCCTTCTCTGCTGCCGGCTCCCCGACCACAGGCTGCAGAGCAGGCCAGAGGCGCATCTGTGCCCAGGTGTGTACAATCAAGCATACACTTCAAGGTGTTCCTTGAAACAGTCAGGAGAAGTCCTTTATGCCTCCCGGGTTTTCTTGACTGTTTCAAGGTACACCTTAGAGGGGGATGTACTGCCCAGGTTGGCCAAGATGCAATGGCCAGCCTTGATGGTTTCGGCTGTGGGTTTTTGAACTGAGCCACACTAAATCCCAGCCGGTGCTGGAAGACACTCGGGCATCCCCACAGACTTTCATCAGGCCCCCCAGAGCAGCCCCCAGCCCTTCCACATCCATCGGTCAGCCGTGGTCTACAAGTCCTCCGGAGGGCAGGCAGCAGTCACGGCTGCAGTTGTGCTCCTTGGGACATCACGCTGGCCTTGGGCAGAGCCTCCGGGAGAAAGGGCTCACCAGGGCGCAGTCTTCAGTTCCGTTGCATTTCCTCAGAGCCCAGGGCAAGGCGGCTCCAGACGCAGCCCTGCTCAGCACGGCTCCCGAGTCTCTGACACTGGCGCTAGAAAGGAAGACACGTCAGCCACGAGGACCTGGCTCTGGGAAGACACGTCAGCCACGAGGACCTGCCTCTGGGAAGACACGTCAGCCACGAGGACCTGGCTCTGGGAAGACATGTCAGCCACGAGGACCTAGCTCTGTCCAGCTCCAGGTAGTTTCATTGCCAGGAGCAAAAGCCCTCACTTGAGATTTTGGCCGATGGTCCCTCGCCCTCTTCAGAGCTCAGACGTGGGTTGGATGAGGGTGGGCTGTGGGCGTGTCACAGACCCACCGGGCCAGACTCTGAGCAGCCGCCCTCCGAGAACCAAGCCCCCCTTTCTGGGCTAAGTGCATGGTGATGATTTCATTAGCTTCTTGTCCTGGGAGCCCCTCAGGCCTATGTTTTTGTAACAGCTTTTTTGAAATGTAACTCAAATGCCATACCGTTCACTCATTTAATGTGTACAATTCGGTAGCGTTTTTAAGATTATTATTAATTTTTTGAGACAGAGTCTGTCTCTGTTGCCAAGGCTGGAGTGCAGTGGCATGATCAGAGCTCACTGCAGCGCCAGCCTCCCAGGCTCAAGTGATCCTCCTGCCTCGGCCTCCCAAGTAGCCAGGACTACTGGCACGTGTCACCACATCCAGCTAATTTACTTTTGTTTTTTTGTAGAGACAGGGTCTTGCTATGTTGTCCAGGCTGGCCTCAAACTCCTGGCTTCAAGTGAGCCTTCTGCCTCAGCCTCCAAAAGTGCTGGGATTCCAGGCATGAGCTACCGTGCTGGGCCACAGTTCTGCAGTATAGCACATTTTAGTATTTTCATAACCACACCTAACTTGAGAACATTGCATCACCCCAGAAGGAAACCCATGCCCTTAAGCTGTCACCCTCACACATCCCCGGCCCCACACAGCCATTGATCTGCCTCTCTCTCTGTCTGTGGACTTTCCTATTCCGGATCACATAAGACCTGGCCTTCTGTGACTGTCTTCCTTCACTAAGCGTGTTCTCAAGGCTCATCCACAATGCAGCCTGTGTCAGCACGTCATGTTACCATGGAGTATTTCATTTTATCACAGTTTATTGTTTCATGAGTTATGTAGGAATCTGGGTTATTTCCACCTCTTAACTATCACGAATAGTGTGGCTATGAATGTTTGTACACAAGCTTTTGGCAAGTTTTCATTTCTTAGAAGTTACATGGAATGCATGGAGCTGCTGGGTGAGATGGCTGCTCCCTGCTTCATCTCTTGAGGAATTGCTGCCCGGTTTTCCACAGAAGCTGCACCATTTCCCTCTGTTCTCTTGTAAACTAGCTTCTTGTGGTCTCTTCTACCAGAATTGTAGAAATGTCCAGGCATGTTGAAGTCCCACTAAAGCTGAAACCGTAGATGTTGCGTTAATTATACTCACACAAGCTGGGTGTGGGAGCTGGCACTATGCCAGCTACTCAGGAGGCTCAGGCAGAAGGATCACTTGAGCCCAGGAGGTAGACGCCGCAGTGAGCCGTGATTGTACCACTGCACTCCAGCCTGGGCAACACAGCAAGACCCTGTCTCAAAAAATAATAAATAAATAAATAAAACAGAGCACCTAAGTGAGAGAATCAAAGAGTCTGCCTTAAAAAAAAATTTATACTAGGCCGGACGTGGTGGCTCATGCCTGTAATCCCAGCACTTTGGGAGGCCAAGGCAGGCGGATCATAAGGTCAGGAGATCGAAACCATCATGGCTAACACGGTGAAATGCCATCTCTACTAAAAATATAAAAAATTAGCCGGGTGTGGTGGCGGGCGCCTGTAGTCCCAGGAGAATGGCGTGAACCCAGGAGGTGGAGCTTGCAATGAGCCGAGATCGCGCCACTGCACTCCAGCCTGGGCGACAGAGCAAGACTCCATCTCAAAAAAAAAAAAAAAAACCACATTTATACTAGGGGCCAGGCGTGGTCGCTCACGCCTGTAATCCCAGAACTTTGGGAGGCCAAGGCGGGCAGATCACAAGGTCAGGAGTTCAAGACCAGCCTGGCCAACCTGGTGAAACCCCGTCTCTACTAAAAATACAAAAATTAGCCAGGTGTGGTGGTGCATGCCTGTAATCCCAGCTACTCAGGAAGCTGAGGCGGAAGAATCACTTGAACCCAGGAGGCGGAGGTTGCAGTGAGCTGAGATTGTGCCACTGCACTCCAGCCTGGGCAACAGAGTGAGACTTTATCTAAAATATATATATATATGTGTGTGTGTGTGTGTGTGTGTGTGTGTGTGTATACTAACACATGGTATTTTTATACTTTTTTTCTATAATTCCTTTCTGTCTAGTCATTTATTTTCTTCACAAAATATCTGTGTGCTTGGATATCATTATCTGTATATGAAATAATGATACAGAAAGTTTTAGAGTTTTGAGCAAGTCACATAACGAATATCTAAACTGAAGAGGTGTACCAGGTTTCCAACCCAAATTTCAGTGTGCAATTTAAAGTAGTAACAGAGACTGGGTGTGGTGGCTCACACCTGTAATCCCGGCACTTTGGGAGGCAAAGGTGGGCAGATCACTTGAGGTCAGGAGTTTGAAACCAGCCTGGCCAATATGGCAAAACCCCATATCTACTACAAATACAAAAAATAAAAATAAAAAATTAGCCAGGCGTGTTGGTGCGCACCTGTAATCCCAGTTAGTCAGAAGGCTGAGGTAGGAGAATTGCTTGAACTGGGAAGTGGAGGTTGCAGTGAACCAAAATCACACCACTGCACTCTAGCCTGAGCCAACAGAGCACGACTCCATCTCAAAAATAAATGAGTAAATAGAATAAAGTAATGACAGAGTAGGGGAAAGGGAAATTTAAAAAAAAGAATATGAACGTATTTATTACCACTGAATAGGACACTTAAAAATGGTAAAGACGGTAAATGTTACACGTATATTTTACCTCAATTTTTTTTACGTATAAAAAAGTTTTAAATTGTGGCTGGGCTTGGTGGCCCATGCCCGTAATCCCAGCACTTTGGGAGGTCGAGGAGGATAGATTGCCTGAGCTCGCGAGTTTGAGACCAGCCTGGGCAACATGGCGAACCCCCCATCTCTACAAAAAATACAAAAATGAGCCAGATGTGGTGGTGCACGCGTGTAGTACCAGCTACTCAGGAGGTTGAGGTGGGAGAATGATTTGAGCTCAGGAGGCGGAGACCAGCCTGACTAACGTGGTCAAACTCCATCTCTACTAAAAATACAGAAAATTGGCCAGGCGAGGCCTGGTGGCACATACCTGTAATCCCAGCTACTTGGGAGGCCGAGGCAGAAGAATTGCTTGAAACCAGGAGGCGGAGGTTGCAGTGAGCTGAGATTGGACTGTGTCTCCAAAAAAAAAAAAAAAGCCAGGTACAGTGGCATACACTTGTTGTCCCAGCTATTTGGGATGGGAAGATTGCTAATTGTGCCTGGCTTGGGTGAGAGAGTGAGACCCTGTCTCAAAATAAATAAATAATGAAAATTACAAAAAGAAAATTATGATGAAATTTCAGGATAAAGAAAAGTCCACAAAAGCTTCCAGAGAAAGAGCAGTTTTCATGCAAGGCTCAGGATTTCATGTAAGGGACTTCATTGCATAGAAAGGCTCAACTGCAAAGTGAGGCTCTAGAAAAACATGGAGCAGGGTCTTCAAAATCCTGAAGACAAGTATTTCCAACCTGGAATTTCGTACCAGTTAAGGTGAAGGTGTAGAGACGCTTTCAGAGGTGTGAGGTCTGGAAACCTTTTCCTGTCATGAGCCCTTCTCAGGAAACCACTAGGGGAGAAAACAAGGGAGTCGACTGCAAGAGGGAAAAGGTTTCAGGACCAGGAGGAAGGTCAGCAGGACAGCGGCCACTGCATCGCCATATGGCGGTTGGACCAGGGTCCCCAGGACCACCTCAGGCTTGACGGTTCACAAGAAGGACTCCCAGGACTCAGCGCATGATCTGACTCCTGCCCACCTACTAGAGCAACCGAGCACCCAGCACAGCCGGTCAAGGGAAAAGGTGTATGAGGTGAGGTCAGAGGAAGGCAGGCACCGGTCCAGCACCCTCTCCCACTGGACCCAGTGGACCCACTGGACCCACTGGACGTGCGAATTCTCTCAGCAAAGAGCGGCGACACGTGTGAAGTGTTGTCCACTAGGGCAGCTTAGACCCCCCAGGGCTTCTGCTGGGGGCCCTCACGCAGGCATCCTCTTCTTGGCGTGTACCGAGATTCCAGAATTCTAGAAGGAATGCAGGTGTTCAGGAAAAACGCTTCGGGCTTGGAGAGGCACTGTCAGGTTGCTGGGAGCCCTCCTGAAATCCGAGTCGCCAGAGGCCAGCCCAGGGTCAGCCTGGTAAGCAGACCCTGTATAGGATGGCACTCAGGCCTGCTTGTTAGCTTTTTTCTGCACCATCCTGAAGGAAGAAGGCCGAAAAGAGCGGCCGATCAAGAGTCAGCCCCACAGACCTCGGGTGCCGAGGGCAGCAGCTGCAGCCGTCCCTGCATGCAGATGAGAGACAGCCAGGGGTAAACTGCTGGGTAGGTGGACTCTTTGGCCTCTTTTACTTCAACAGTGAGAGGCAGCCATCTCCTCCTCCAAATCGCAGCAGTGGAAGAACCCGGCAACACCGAAGACGGCTCCTCTGCTGCAGGCTGGATCTCGGCCCATCAGCCTTTCCCTTTTGCTTTCATGTGGAAGATCTGGAAGGCACATACGCTTTTTTTTTCTTTCCTTTCCAACTTTTATGTAGGTTCAGGGGGTACACGGGCAGGTCTGTTATGTGGGTAAATTGTGTGTTGCAGGGGCTTGGTGGACGGACTGTTTCGTCACCCAGGTAAGCAGCACAGTACGGAATCCTCATCCTTGTCCCATCCCCACCCTCAGGTAGGCCCCGGGGTCTACTGTCCCCTCCCTGTGTCCATGCGTACTCGATGTTTGCCTTCCAGTTATAAGTGAGAACATGTGGTGTTTCGTTTTCTCTTCTTGCATTATTTCACTTAGAATAATGACCTCCAGCTTCACCCACATGTCTACAAAAGACATGGCTTCATTCTTTTTTATGGCTGTGTAGTATTCCATGGCATATACGGACCACATTTTCCTTATCCAATTTACCACTGATAGGCATTTAGGTTCCTTTCATATGTTTGCTATTGCCACATATGCTTTAATATTGACTCTCTCTTTATATATTCATATAATGTGTATATAAAAATATAGTAAAATCCCAATTTATGTAACTCTCTTCATGGAAATGCAATTTTTACAAAATAAATTCTTATTTCCATTTTTCCAAAATAAAATATTTTACATCTCTCAACATAAAATTATAATATGGTAGTACTTGGTATTACACCTTCTCTTTGGAATTTTCAAGAGAATTTTTGCATGACTATTAAAAACATCCTGCATGATATCTTCTGGGCTTCCACTAAGAATTTGGAAGTAATTAGCTTCATCTATCTGAAGTGGTAGAGACATAAATGAACTTTAACAAAAGAACATACTTCCTTTAGGAGGTATATGAAGAGATTTTCCATTTCTGTCATTGTTGAGACTGTGGTTGTGCCAAGAAAGAAATCCTTAAGCATTAAGTTTAAGGAGGTGAGACCTTGTCAGCCACACAGTGGGCAATACAGAAAAGTCACATCAACCCCAATCCCAACCAACCATAGCCAGACCCAAAGAGTGAGATTTGAGTCCAGTTTATTTATTCTTTACCAACCTTTGAAATTCCCATGACAAGCTATTAATTACATTTTTTTTTCTGTTTTGTGACAGTTATTGAAACATCCATGGGTCATTACAAAGCAGTAATTGAGTGAATGTTTGAAGGAAACTGTGAGCCACTAAATACATTGATCTAAATGCACTTCACCTGATGCCAAACAGCAGCAAGCCCCTCTCAAGCTCCCGGGCTTTGTGGGATGTGACCAAAGCTCCTCGTGCAATCCACATGCCATGTGTGCACGCACACACACGAGTATTTGCAGCTGACTTAAGTTTTCTTTCTGGAAATCAGAAGCTAGAATATATTCCTAGACAAAAATATTTTGGTTTTTAATTATTAACTTGCTATAATTAATACGAAAGCATTGCATGGTAAATTGAATAAAATGTCAGTATTGTGGCTGCATTTTTCTCCTTTTATTACTGATCAAGGCATCATCAGTCTTGAGGGGGCACTTGATCATCCTCTTTTGAAGACACATCTATTCAGTGGGTGAAAGATGATGCTGGACATCCTGTATTTTGGTCTATGCTGGAGTGTTCTGAATTCAGATATATGGTAGACAGGAGTAGGAGTAAAGTTGATTTTTGTTCACTAACTCCACATCTTCCATCCCCTGACTACTGTGAGAGAGAATGCATTTCTCTCCAGGGAGAATCCCATAAGAGCAAAGTAAGGAAAGCATCAGTAGGAAATAACAAATGTTGAAATCGGCCTTTTACAAATGCCTTTAAAGACAGCTCTTACAAGGTTCCTCTTTCATGGTAGTGTTTGATTTTTAAGTGTGCATTACAAGAGCAGTCTCTCAACTTTTTTGCACATTGACCCCTAAAATAATTTCTGGAAAGTGTGTGTCCCTTCACATATTGTGTGTGGACAACTAAACATTTTTTGTTATAGGTATAAATAGTTATCAATTATGTATTTTTGGCATATCATAAAGTATTGACATTTAAAAATAAAACATCATTTTTTCAAATGTGTTAAATGGCATCGAAATTCCATAATAATGTGATACTCACTGTTATCCATAAAAAATACTTAACAAGCTCCTCTTTAACTTGTGAAAAGTTATGTCTTTTTGCTAAAATATAATTTTCTTTTTTTTTTCTTTTTCGAGACAGGATCTCCCCTGTCACCCAGGCTGGAGTGCAGAGGTGTGATCTTGCCTCAGTGTAACCTCAACCTCCTGGGCCCAGGTGATCCTCCCACCTCAGCCTCCCGAGCAACTGGGACCACAGGCATGTGCCACCACACCTGGCTAATCTTTTGTATGTTTACAGAGACAAGGTTTCACTATGTTGCCCAGGCTGGTCTCAGATTCCTGAGCTCAAGCAACCTGCTTGTCTCGGTCTCCCAAAGTGCTGGGATTACAGGTATGAGCCACCGTGCCTGGCCTAAAGTATAATTTTCAAAGAGGTAAAATTATAATGCTCATGCAAGATTTTATTCAACTTATTAATCAATGAAGGAAGATATAATGAATAAGATGTAGAACTGGTTCAAAGTGTATTTTAGGACATAGAGATACTGAGGCAATTTTCTAAAGGAATATTAAGATAAGACTGTTTAGTTAGATACAAAACTGGTTGATCTCCTAAAGGATAATAAGTTTTATTTATACCTCCTTTGAGGTATATTTTCCTACTTGTTTTAAAATGTAGCTTTTATTATTGTTTAGCTATAGTGAGGCCAACAGATCAGGAGATGATGGCCACAGAAAACACAGTTTGTTAGAGCTCCCACAGGAAGGGGCCATGCCACGCCACGCCACGCCACGCCACGCCACGCCACGCAGGGTTGGGACACAGAGGGAGAGAGGCAAGCCAAGAGCCTTTGTTGTGGCTTCCACAGGAAGGCCGGGCGAGGCGGGGAGAACAGGCTGGGCAGGTTTGGCCTTGGCTGATGTGATCAGCAGGCTTTGGCATGAAGGACCATCCTCCCTGTCTCTGGCCTGGCCCCATGGTAAGTAGGGCAGGGGCACAGTGGCCTGGAAAGCAAGAGCTTATCCCACCAATCGAGGTGGCTGGCAGGATTGGCGGCTTGCATGTGAAAGATGTGCTTGCAGGTGAGTCATCTGCTATCTCTAAGAATGGATGAGCTGTAAGCAGGACAGGCTCTCCCCTGTTAGCCAGAGCATCAAGAATGTAGAAAATAGGGCCGGGCGCGGTGGCTCACGCCTGTAATCCCAGCACTTTGGGAGGCCGAGGCGGGCGGATCACAAGGTCAGGAGATCGAGACCACGGTGAAACCCCGTCTCTACTAAAAATACAAAAAATTAGCCGGGCGCGGTTGTGGGCGCCTGTAGTCCCAGCTACTCGGGAGGCTGAGTCAGGAGAATGGCGTGAACCCGGGAGGCGGAGCTTGCAGTGAGCCGAGATCGCGCCACTGCACTCCAGCCTGGGCGACAGAGCGAGACTCCGTCTCAAAAAAAAAAAAAAAAAAAAAAAAAAGAATGTAGAAAATAAAATGTAGTTAATACACAACAAAACATAAACTATTTGTACCTCTATTGGCAAACATCTTTAAGTTAACATGCGATTTCACTAAGTCAAAGACTTTCATCAACTAGTTAGCAGTGAGTTGAACAAAGTACGTTCCACTCATCTTTGGGTGAGACTGCCCCTTTGCATGACATGAAATGACATTCATTTCTCCTTTTTGCCCTACTTTCAAATTCTAGCCATCAGTATCATCTTCCTGAAACTCAGGGGGCAACTTGAGGTTAGAGGTTAAGGGTATGGCTTTTGGCACCTGGGTTGAAACCTGGCTCTGCAGCTGTGACTTCGGGCAGATTGCCTAAGCCCTCTGTGCTCCAGGCTCCTTATCTGGGGAAAGGTGAAGGAGACTCACAGAGCTTACCTCATGGGGAGGCTACGGTAATCAGTGGTCGCGCGGCGTATATTTTTCTATGCTTTTACTTTCAACTTTTCTGGGTCTTTCTATTTAAGGTGAGATCTGAGACCTCAAGCATATAGTTTTCTTTCTTTTCTTTTTTTTTTTCTTTTCTCTTTTTGTTTTTGTTTCAATTAGAGACGAAGTTTCGCCATGTTGCCCAGGCTGGTCTCAAATTCCCAGCCTCTAGTCATCTGCCTGCCTCAGCCTCCCAAAGTGCTGGGATTACAGGCGTAAGCCACCACGCCCGGTTGGGTTTTATTTTTAATGCAATCTGACAATCTGACTTTTTACTGAGGTATTTAGTCTGTTTACATTTAATATACATAAACTGACCTTCAGGTTTGTCTCTACCATCTTCTTTGTTTCCCGCTTATTCCATCAATTCTTTTTTCTTTAAACTCCTTTCACGGCTTCCTTGAAGCAATAAAGTATTTTTATTATCCCTCTTCCTCCCTCCATTAACTTGTTAGCTAAACATTCTGTTGTTATTCTTTTCATGGTTGCGCTAGGGTGGCATTGACCAACGCAGCCTTCTGCCGTGAGAGAGCCATTCTGTGCCTGTCTCTGCCTCTTACGCCACCCGCTCTTTCCTGTAGAACAGGGATGCACAAACATTCTCTCTAAAGGGCCAGATGGTAAATATTTCAGGCTTTGCAGGTGATATGGTCTCTGTAGCATCTTCTTAACTCTACCATCATAGCTTGAGAGCAGCCATAAGTAATAAGTCAACAGATCAGTGTGGTTGTGTTTCAAAAGCACTTAATTTACAAAGTGGGTGGCAGGTGGCTTTTGCCCACCAGCTGGCCTGCATCTACTCCGTAGCCTCATGCTCTTTGAGGTAGCTTTGCTCCCAGGGCTCCAACTCAGGAGGGATTCTATTCAGGGTCAACACTTTTCCTTATCTAATCTCTTTGGTCTAAGGGTGAAACCAGTTTTCCACTATTGCTTCTCCCAGTTAATTCGTCAAAAATATTTGGCTTTCTTATTTCCATCTATACCTCTGCAAACAGCTCCTTAAACTCTCTTCAGTTTAACGCTTTAAGTATGTCATCTTTTTCCTGTCAAGATACCCACTGGGGGATGGGTGCGGTGGCTCACATCTGTAATCCCAAGACTATGGGAGGCCGAGGCAGGTGGATCACTTGAGGTCAGGAGTTCAAGACCAGGCTGGCCATCATGGTGAAATTACGTCTCTACTAAAAATACAAAAATTAGCCAGGCGTGGTGGTGGGTGCCTGTAATCCCAGCTACTTGGGAGGCTGAGGCAGGAGAATAGCTTGAACCTGGGAGGCAGAGGTTGCAGTGAGCCGAGACTGCACCACCGCACTCCAGCCTAGGCGACAGAGCGAGACTCTGTCTCAAAAAAAAAAAGATACCCACTGGTATAACTTCATACTTGTGGACTTATGGCAAGTATTTCATTGTGTCCTAAGTAAAAACAAGCTGTTTCCCTATGTGTCTCCCTCTCCTACTAAGCTTCCTAGAGGACAGACAGTATGCCTTAGTCATACTGATATTCCCCATAAACCCCATCGTTAACTTTTGCATGCAATTGAAACTGAATAAGCAATTCAGAAATGGAGCCAGGAGAGGTTAGAATTAGGAAAAAAGAAATGAGTATTATTTACCTAAGTGGGTAGGTGATGAAGGAGGAGTTTTCAAGAGAGATGGAATAGGTAAAGGAAGAGAGCTAGTTAATTTAGTCTGCGCATTAAGGGAGGAAAAAATTTACAAGGAGTTGGTGTGAAAACTGCCTGTGGTTGCGTGTTATGGTTTGGCTGTGTCCCCACCCAAATCTCATCTTGAATTGTAGCTCCCATAATTCCCAAGTGTTGTAGGAGGGACCCAGTGGGAGATAATTGAATCAAGGGGGCAGTTTCCCCCATACTGTTCTCGTGGTAGTGAATAAGTCTCACGAGATCTCATGGTTTTATAAGGAGAAACGCCTTTTGCTTGGTTCTCATTCTCTCTCTTGCCTTCTGCCGTGATTGTGAGAGCTCCCCAGCCATGTGGAACCGTGAGTCCATTCAATTGAGTGAGGGTGAGGAGATGGTGTTATCAGTGTGAGTTATTAACTGTGGGTGAGGAGAGGATATGAACAGTGTCAGTGATTAGTGGGGGTGAGGAGATGCTGTTATCACTGTCAGTTGTTGAGTGTTAGGAGATGGTGTTGTCACTGTCAGTTGCTGAGTGAGTGTTAGGAGATGGTGTTGTCACTGTCAGTTGCTGAGTGAGTGTTAGGAGATGGTGTTGTCACTGTCAGTAGTTGAGGGTGAGGAGATGCTGTTGTCACTGTCAGGTGTTGAGGGTGAGGAGATGGTGTCATTGTCAGGTGATGAGTGATGGTGAGGAGATGGTGTTGTCACTGTCAGTAGTTGAGTGAGGGTGAAGAGATGCTGTTGTCACTGTCAGGTGTTGAGTGAGGGTGAGGAGATGGTCTCACTGTCAGTTGTTAAGTGAGGGTGTAGATGATGATGTCACTGTCAGTTGCTGAGTGAGGCTGAGGAGATGGTGGTGTCACTGTCAGTTGTTGAGTGAGGCTGAGGAGATGGTGGTGTCACTGTCAGTTGTTGAGTGAGGGTAAGGAGATGCTATTCACTGTCAGGTGTTGAGTGAGGGGGAGGAGATGGTGTCACTGTCAGTTGCTGAGGGTGAGGAGATGCTGTTGTCACTGTCAGGTGTTGAGTGAGGGGGAGGAGATGGTGTCACTGTCAGTTGCTGAGGGTGAGGAGATGCTGTTGTCACTGTCAGGTGTTGAGTGAGGGTGAGGAGATGCTGTTGTCACTGTCAGGTGTTGAGTGAGGGTGAGGAGATGGTGTTACAGTGCCAGTGCTGTGAGAATGAGCTGGTGTTATCAACATCAGTTGTTGAATGTAGGTGAGAGATGGTGTGAACAGTGTCAGTGGCTGAGGGTGAGGTAGAGAAATAATGCGTGAAGTCCCTTGTCAATTGGGAGGCCACTGGTGTCTTTTGAAAGTAGTTAGTGTCTGTGGAGTGGCGTGTATTCAAGCTACATGAAAAGCAGCTGAGAAGCAAACTGGCAATCAGAAAGTGGCAGCAACAAATTAAGAATATTCATATTCACAGGCGGGGCGCGGTGGCTCAAGCCTGTAATCCCATCACTTTGGGAGGCCAAGGCGGGTGGATCACGAGGCCAGGAGATGGAGACCATCCTGACTAACACGGTGAAACCCCGTCTCTACTAAAAATACAAAAGCTAGCCAGGCGTGGCGCCTGTAGTCCAAGCTACTGGGGAGGCTGAGGCAGGAGAATGGCGTCAACCCGGAGCTTGCAGTGAGCTGAGATCGCGCCACTGCACTCCAGCCTGGGCGACAGCGAGACTGTCCCCCCCCAAAAATTAATATTCATAATGACCTTTTTTTTTTTTTTGAGACGGAGTCTGGCTCTGTCGCCCAGGCTGGAGTGCAGAAAAAGTAATACACGCAGATGGGGGAGGATCACCTGAACCTTGAGAGGTGGAAGCTGTAGTGAGCCGTGATCAAAACATTGCACTCCTGCCTGGGTGACGGAGACCCCATCTCCAAAAAACAGAAAAGCATTTATAAGTTCATGTTGAACAGTGTTTCAAACACACAGACAAAATGTGTATGTCATGATAATGGAATATCAGAAAAACATTGGTTAAAAAAACACAAAGTGAATAAACCAGAAATAGGCGAGGTGAGCGGTGTTCAGCTTGCGGGCTTCCAGGGGCAGTGGGTGATGGAGGTGGAAGGGGGCTGTCCTCGGGACAGGAAATGAAACAAACCCAACCAAAGGTGTATATTCGTTCATTCAATATCGTTTTTCTTTCTTGTGTAGATTGAGGGTGTAAACCTCGTTTCTGACAGTCGCCTACAGGACGTTTCAGCAGGCCGCGGGCCTAGAGGTTGCGGATGTGGACCCAAGCTAAAGACCAAGAGCCAGAGGAAAGGAGGAAAGCGGCAGTGACGAAGCAGGACAAGAACATCTCGGAAATTCAGCCCAGCGCGGTGGGCGCGCCTGGGGTCGCGCCGCTTTAGGGACCAGGGCCACGGAGCACGACCCTGCCTGTGAACGCACAGACACCAGCGGTTCCAAGGGCACGGGCATGAAGCGGGCACCGAAGGCAGGCTGGAGAAGCGCGGGGCGGCAGCAAGAAGCGTACTACTCCCAGCAGCGCAGGCTCGGGACCGCTCAGGAGGCCGCGCGCGCCCACGCATGTGCCCGGCAGAACTTCCAGGCGACGGCTGCGAGGTCCTTCCCCCCGCGGACCAGAGCGCGCCCGGCGGAACCTTGATCCATGTGCGGGGCCTCCCGCGCTACCAGAAGACCAGCCCGCGGCGTACGCAAGCCCCGCCCCGCCGATTGGTGACGTCTCGGGCCCTCACGCGGCGGGGGCGGGGCCTCAGAACGCGGCGACACCGCCCCAGTCTTCGCCGCTCGTGACGTCATCGTCCGGACTCCACTGACTCCCGCGCCGCCTTTTTGCCACCTGGCGCACGTCATCGTGCGCCGACGCCCAAAGGAGGGCGGGCCTAGCGAGCCACGCCTTCCGCGTCGCGTCGCCGCCGCTCTTGACGTCATCGGACCTCGCCGCTTGGCGGAGGCGGGGAAGGTCCGCGGGCGGTGCCTCAGCCAGGGTTGGCGCTGAGGGGAGAGGGCGGGGAAAAGGTGGCGAATTGAGGGGAAAGCGGGAGGGGCGGGAAAGGGCGGCCGGAACATGGCGGACCAAATCCCGCTCTACCCGGTGCGTAGCGCCGCGGCGGCCGCAGCCAACCGCAAACGCGCGGTCTACTACAGCGCCGCGGGGCCCGGGCCGGGAGCCGACCGGCACAGCAGGTAACCGAGGCGGGACCGGCGCGCGTCCCCCGCAGACGCGCCCCGGGGGCTCCAGTCCACCGCAGGAACCCGGAGCCGGGCGGGTCTGGGGTCCTACCGGCGCGCCCCGTCTGTGCGCCGGGAGTCGGGAGTCTTGGGCGTTCTGGGCGCGCCGCAGCTGTGGCGTCCGCTGTGGTGAGGGCCGCGGGCAACTGCCGGAGCGAGCGTCTGCATCCCGGGACGCCCGAGCCGAGCGCAGGAGCCAGAACGGGAGCGGAGAACCGCGGTCCGGTGTTGAGGGGTGGCTGCTCTCCTAAAGTAAACGGGGATCAAAAGTCCTAATTTATGGGATAATTCAGAGTCTCCGAAACTTGTTTGTGTAGCCGTATGAATTGTGAAGGTGACAGATGCAATTTTAATTATATTGTTAAAAACACACTCCTTATTGAAATGACTTCTGTTCGACATTTCGGTATCTTTGCTAGGCACACTTTTTACTTAAACACATATATACAAAGTGCTTTTTGTCGACATGTAGTTTTGCCTTTAGGAAAGGGAAATGGAGTATTGAGAACGGTTGACTTGTTTAGTGGGGCCACAGGTTAGCGGGAGAATTAGTGTACAGACCTTTCATACCCGAGATTGGATTTAACTCATATTTAACTTATTTCTCCTTCAAAGAAAAGAAGAAAATTTTAAAAAATAAGTATTGCTTCTTACAGTTTTTGAAGTTTTATTCCAGAGGAATTGTAGAAAACATAATTTCACTCAATATGTAGTTGCTTCAGAATTTGAGTTTTTGAACAATTTTTGGTTTCGGCCATTTGAGAGACTGTAACATACAGCTCAGAGTACGTATCGGAATGTTATAACGCTGATTTGTGTGTTGATTTTCCCACTAGCTGTTTGCTCTTGGGTAACTTAAACTCAAAGCCATGGTTTCTTCATCTGTAAAGTGCTGGATAATATTTTTTCTTACGGGATTATTGGAGATTACAGTAGAACCTGTGTAAGGTGCCCTTTTTTCAGTGCTTGGTTGAAAGTGGGTTCTCTGGAACTACCATTTCTCCTTTCCTCCTTGGTGTTACCTATAGCAGTAACTGTATTAGTAAATCTGTTTAATTTTAGGAGTTCATTATTTGGAAATGTGCCACCTGTTTCAAAATAGGTTTCCGTCACAGATTGAATCCATTTTTGCCTCATGTACTTTGAAGCACTGTCATGTGGTGCACACACATTCAAGAATTTTGTCTTCTCGGTGGATTGTTCCTTTCATGGTTAATGTTCCTCTGTCTCTGGTAATTTTCTTTGCTCTAAAATCTTCTTTGTTAGATATTGATGTCGCCATTTATGCTTTTTTTGGATTAATGTTTGCATGATATTAGCTTTCAACTTACCTATGTTGAATTTGAAGTGAGTTTCTTGTTGGATCTTATGATCCTATTTTTTATTGACTATGCCATTCTCTTTTGATTGGCATATTTACACCATTTACAGTTACAATAATTATTGATATGTTAGAATATAAGTGTGCTATGTATTATCTGTGTTCTGTTTCTTCTGATTCTCATTACTGTTTCTTTTTTTTGTTTTTGCCACTTTTTGGGTTACTTGGACACTTTTGGTATCCGTATAGTGTGTTTGAGATTAGGTGTTTGTATAGTTTTCACAGTGCTTGATCTGGGTATTACAGTATACATATGTGACTTATCACCATGGTGTATTGCTGTATTTCACCACTTCCAGTCAAGTGTGGAAACCCTTCTTTCAGTTAGGTCCTCACTTTAAATATCATGTCCTGGGTATCAGATGGTGTTACAGGTGGTTGACACAGTTTTTGTGTCAGTCATCAAATATGGTTTGTAAAACTCATGATGATAAGGATAGTGTATTGCACATACCACGTGCCCATATTTCCCCTTTTTCTATTGTTCTTCCTTTTTTTTTTTTTTTTTTTTTTTGACAGAATCTTGCTCTTTTGTCCTGGCTAGAGTTAGTGATGCGATCATAGCTCATTACAGCCTTGACCTGTTGGGCCCAGGCAATCCACCCATGTAGCTGGGACTACAGGCACATACCACCATGCCTGGCTAATTAAAAAAAAATTTTTTTTAAGAGACAGGATCTTGCTATATTGCCCAGCTGGTTTCAAGTGATCCTCCTGTATCGTCCTCCCAGAGTGTTACGATTAAGGCGTGAGCCATGGCTGCTAGCCTGCCATTCTTTTCTTAGCACTTGAAAAATCTTGTGCCTCTTCCTTCTTGCGTCCGTAGTTTCTGATTAGGATGCTGCTGTCACTCAGATTGATGTTCCCTTGTAGATAATGTGTCATTTCTCTCTGGCTGCTTTCAAGTTTTTACTTTGTCTAGTTTTCAGAAGTTTAATTATGATGTGTCTTGTCATGGATTTTATGTTTGGTTTTTTGTTTGTTTGTTTGCTTTTGGTCTTCGACTAAATTTAGGAAGTTTTTAGCCATTATTTCTTCAACTACTCTTTGTTGTTGTTGAAATAATGGAGAGTTGCTCCCACTCTCTTCTCTCCATTTGGATTTCCAGTGTTAAGAAAGTTGGATCTTATGTTGGTGTTTCATAATTCCCTTAGGCTTTTTCCCTGTTTCTTTTCTCTGTGTTGTTCAGATTGTGTACGTTCTATTAATCTGTTCTCAAGTTCCCTAATTCTTTACTCTTATCTCCACTCCATTCTGTGAATGTTTTGGCTCTTGGTTTGACAGATGGTTTTCGATTGTCTCTTGGGTATTTTGTATATTAGGAGAATTTGGGTTCTATTTATATCTTTTATTTTAGCGTGCAGCCACCCTGTTTAGATTCAGCACATAGGTCCTGGACTACATTTGTGGCCTGTGGTTCTAAATGACATTTTAATTCTCAGAGCCTTTGTGCTGTGATCTTTGGTCTGCTTGGTTTATGTGGTATCACTGGGGCTCTTCCTGGTCTCTGTTGGTGCTGCGTGAGAGCGAAAGGTGGATTTTCCTAGGCCTGGTTTCTCTTGTTAAAAGATGAAAGTGTCAGACCCATGGGGATGAAGAGGCTTCTGTGGTTGGGCCCTGGCTGTGGCTGTATCCCATCCATATGGACCCAGTGTCTCTGGGTTGGAGAAGAGGAGTCTTAGCACCGCTGTGGCAAAAGGGTTCCTGTGGCAGAATCCCTCTTGCTGGTGACACCTTGATGCTCTGATGTCTTGGAGCAAGATCTTAGGTTATGGATAGAAAGGTTTTTCTGGACCGGGCTCCTTATGTGGTGGGGTTGCACCTGTTGGTGCTGCCTGGCTCTCCCTAATGAGAGAGAGGAGTCTCAGGCATGAGAGGCACAGAACCTTCTTGGGCCAGCAGCTTGTAGTGACAAGTTCCCCTTACTGCTTCTGCCCAAATGCCCCAGTATCCTTTGATGGGAGAGGGGAGTCTCAGGCCCCAATATCCCTTGATGGGAGAGGGGAGTCTCAGTAAGTCACTGCTGCCTTCTTACCTTCTTTCAGAACTCTCCTTTGATTCGCTTTTGCTTAATTACCAGGGTTTATAGTTGGACTTACTGGGGAGAAGCAGAGAAATGGGTCTATGGCATTTTGTCTGGACCAGAAGTTGTGCTTCTACATTATTTTCTGAAGTTGGGTTTTATTTTATCGTGGTAACATACACATAGTTTTAAAAGTTAAGTGGTGCTTTTACAAGGCATACAGTAAGATATTGTGACTCTACCTGTATGTTGCTAAGTATTCTTTGGCTCTTGAAAAGAACATTTATTTTGCTATTGTTAGGTGGAGTGTTCTGAAATGTTATTTATTTCCTTTTAGTTAATGGTCCTGTTGAGTTCGTCTTTCCTTGTAGCTTTGTTTATTCTCTTTTGTTCTTTTTTCTTTTTTTTGACATGGTCTCAGTCTGTTACCCAGGCTAGAGTGCAGTGGTATGATCATGGCTCAATTCAGCCTCGACCTTTTGGGCTCAAGCCATCCTCCTGCTTCAGCCTCCAGAGTAGCTGGGATTATAGGCACACGCCAACATGCCCAACTGATTTAAAAAATTTTTTTTTGTAGAGATGGGGTTCCACTGGACTTGAACTCCTGGGCTCAGTGATCGCCTTCTATTGGCCTTCCAAAGTGCTGGGATTACAAGCATGAGCCAGTGCACCCTGCCTCTTTTTAGCGTTTTATCAATTTTTGTTTCACATATTTTGTAGGGTCTATTGTTTGGTGCATACACGTTTGAGATTCCTGTGTGTTCTTGATGGATTGACACTTTTATCATTATGTAGTTCACCTGTGTGTCTCTGGTAATTTTTCTGCTCTGAAATCTACTTTATCTGACACTAATATAGCCACCTCTGCTTTCCTTCAATTAATGTTTGCATGGTATATAATTTTCCATCCTTTCACTCTCAGGTAACTTATATTTGAAGTGAGTTTCTGGTAATTGTCATATGGTTGGTTGTTTTTTTACCCACTGCCATTGTCTGTCTTTTGATTGATGTATTTAGAGGGTTTATGTTCAGCGTAATGTTTGATAATGCCATTTTATTTTTTGCTTTCTGTTTTTGTTTCTCTGTTTTCTTTTTCCTGCCTTATGGGTTATGCTTCAACATTTTTTAGAATTCTAGTTTATCTATAGTGTTCTTCAGTGTATTTCTTTGTATAGATATTACTTAGTGGTAGCTCTAGGAATTACATTATGTATACATAACTCATTGCAGTGTACTGTTGGTATTTTAACAGTTGTTGGGTGAAGTGTAAGAGCTTCGCCTCTTTAAATCCCTTTATCCTCCCATTGGTAATACTCATGTAAAAGTATATGTAGATTTTACATACATAAAGGTATATAAATATTTCCTTTATATACAATTAGAACTCTATATCAGACAGTGTTATAATTTTTGCTTTATCTCTCTAAGAATCTAGAATATTCAAGAGGCAAAGGAAAGCCTATGGTATTGACCTACCCTTTTTGCCCTTTCTGTTTTCTTATTTCCTGAGAGTTCACAATTTCTCATTTTTGTTCTGTTTCAGTAATTCTCTATTCTTTTAGGGTAAGTCTACTGGAAGCAAATTCTGTTCGTTTTCCTTCATCTGAAGATGCTTGTATTTCTCCTTCATTCCTGAAGGATAATTTCATCAGATACAGAATTTGGAGTTGACAGTTCTTTTCTTTTAGCACTTGAAAAATGTTATTATGCCACTTCTTTCTGGTCTCTGTGCTTTCTGATGAGAAATCTGATATCATTTGAGTTGTTTTTCCTTTTGAGATAGGTGTCACTTTTCTCTTACTACTTTCAACATTTTTTTTAGTCTTTAGTTTTTAGTCGTTTGACTATTCTGGGTCTTGGTATGAATTTCTTCAGGATTACCCTGTTTGGGGTTTGCTTAGCATCCTGATTCTTTAAGTTTGTACCTTTTGTCAGATCTGAGAAGTTTGCAGCCATTCTTGTCAGATCTTTTGTCAGATCTGAGAAGTTTTGTGCTCTACTCTCCATCTCTTCTTTTACCCTGGTGTGACACCTTGTGAAATCTTTTCTTGTTGTACCGTAGGGTCCTGAGTTTCTGCTCATTTTTTCTAAGTCCATTTCCTGTTCATCTTGGGTAGTTTCTATTGTTTTGTCTTAAAGTTCACTGATTTTTTTCCCCCTTTTTAAAATTTTACTGTTGAGCCCATCCAGTAAGATTTTTAGTTTCAGAATTTCCGGTTGTTTCTTCTTCATGCTAGCAGTGTCTCTTCTGAGACTTTATATTTTTTTCATTTGTTTCAAGTCTCTTCATAATTGTCCATTGAGACATTTTTATGATGTGTGTTTAAAAATCCTTGTTAGATAATTTCAGTGTCTGTGTTGTTTTGATGTTGACATCTGTTGATTCTCTTTTCTCATTTGAGTTGAAATTTTTCTGGTTTTGGGGATAATGAGTGATTTTCCAGTATAGCCTAGACATTTTGTTATGAGATTTGGGATCTTATTTAAATCTTCTGGTTATCGGGCCTGGTGGTAGTGGTAGTGGAATGTGGGGGTTACTGCCAGAAGGGGGTGAAGAGCCAGGTTCCCTTCACAGCCCATTTTGACATCCGGAAAGGGAAAGTGCCATGTGACTACTGGCTCCCCAGTGGTCTCTGCTAGCACCACCTTGGCTGGGAAGGGGAGGAGTGCCTGGTTACTGCATGCCTGTGGCCTCCACTGACATTGCATGGGTGGTGTTACCTTTTAGAAGGTGGTTAGATTTTCCACTTTTCACTAGGCCTCCTCTGACACTGATCGAGATGGGTAGGAGTGCTTTATTACTGCCAGTTGGGGGTATTAAATAAAATGTACCAGAGGCCATTATTTCAGACTAAGCTCCTGCACCAGGCCAAGCAGACTAGAACAAACTAGAATGGAGTCACTTGTGCTAGGTGCCACAATCAAACTAAATTAAAAACAGGCCAGTTTCCCCCAAAACAAGAGATTCACAGCAACCAGTCATAAGGGGGCCAAACTGAGCCAGCATAAGAGAGTCCTCTCTACCCTGTAAGGAAAGTAACTTTGAAATGCCCAATCTGTATTTTGTTCCTTGAATCTGCTTTCTGCAGCCTTTTCTGGCTGCAGAGTTTACTTCTGCTGCTCAGCTGATCTGAGTATCTTTCTATTTCATAGATGAAATACTGCCTGATTTGCTAATAAAAGCCAGTTCGATCTTTAAACTAATTTTTTGAAACTTTAACAGGGATGAGCGTCCGGCACCCTTGTGCATGTACCCTACAATGACTGCCAGGCTTGGATGGATGTCTCCACTCCCCACTTGGTCTGCCCTGACACCATCTGGGCAGTGGGGAGAGTATCTTCCTACAGCTGGGCAGTGTGGGAGTCCAGGCTTCGCTTACTCTTTGCTGTTCAGTGTGGGTGAGGCTGTGCTTTTTCTGTCATCTTTGGATGGGATATTCCTATCAAATTTTTTTTGTTCCGCTAGGCTGCCCTTTTCCTAGTCCTTTGACTAGAAAGACCAGACTTTTCTTGGGGATTTTTTTGGTCTGTGTCTATTACTTTTCTGGTTGCCAACTCTCTAGTACACAACATGGGCATGAGACCAAAAGGGAATACTGGAAACTCACTGATGTCTTGTTCTCTGAGTCCAAGGACCTTACTGGTCTGCCCTCTTCTCCCCACCTTTAGATGTTTAATGTCCAGGGTTTTTATCTGTGTTTAGTGGGAAGAATAAGGAGTAGCACATATACTCCATCTTGGTCTAGAACTGGAAGGAAGGAGCAGTTTACATTTTTCCTTTTTTCTTCTTTTTATTTACTCTTTTTTATTTTAAAATTGCTTCATTTACTCATTTTTAACAGCTTTTTTGATATAGTTTATATACATACAAGTTACCCTACTTAAAGTGTATAGTTCAGTGTTTTTTTTTTTTTTTTTATGTTTTAAGTTCTGGGATACATGTGCAGAATGTGCAGGTTTGTTACATAGGTATACACATGTCATGGTGGTTTGCTGCACCTGTCAACCCATCATCTACATTAGGTATTTCTCCTAATGCTATCCCTCACCTAGCCCCTAACCACCTGTCAGGCCCTGGTGTGTGTTGTTCCCCTCCCTGTGTCCATGTGTTCTCATTGTTCAGCTCCCATTTATGAGTGAGAACATGCGGTGTTTGGTTTTCTGTTCCTGTGTTAGTTTGCTGAGAGTAATAGTTTCCAGCTTCATCCCTGTCCCCGCAAAGGACATGAACTCATCCTTTTTTTGTGGCTGCATAGTATTCCATGGTGTGTTTGTGCCACGTTTTCTTTATCCAGTGTATCATTGATGGGCATTTGGGTTGGTTCCAAGTCTTTGCTATTGTGAATAGTGCTGCAATAAACATACATGTGCATGTGTCTTTATAGTAGAATGGTTTATAATCCTTTGGGTATATACCCAGTAATGGGATGGCTGGATCAAATGGTATTTCTAGTTCTAGATCTTTGAAAAATTGCCACACTGTCTTCTACAATGGTTGAACTAATTTAGACTCCCACCAACAGTATAAAAGCATTCCCATTTCTCCACATTCTCTCTAGCATCTGTTGTTTCCTGACTTTTTAGCGATTGCCATTCTAACTGGCATGAGATGGTATCTCCTTGTGGTTTTGATTTGCATGTCTTTGATGAGCTTTTTTCATATATTTGTTGGCCGCATAAATGTCTTCATTTGAAAAGTGTCTGTTCATATCCTTTGTCCGCTTTTTGATGGGATTGGTTTGTTTTTTTTAAATTGTAAATTTAAGTTCCTCATAGATTCTGGATATTAGCCCTTTGTCAGATGGATAGATGACAAAAATTTTCTCCCATTCTGTAGGTTGCCTATTCACTCTGATGATCGTTTCTTTGCAGAAGCTCTTTGGTTTGATTAGATCCCATTTGGCAATTTTGGCTTTCGTTGCCGTTGCTTTTGGTGTTTTAATCATGAAGTCTGTGCCCATGGCTATGTCCTGAATGGTATTGCCTAGGTTTTCTTCTAGGGTTTTTATAGTTTTAGGTCTTACATTTAAGTCTTTAATCCACCTTGAGTTAATTTTCGTATAAGGTATAAGGAAGCGGTCCAGTTTGTTTTCTGCATATGGCTAGCCAGTTTTCCCAACACCATTTGTTAAATAGGGAATCCTTTCCCCATTGCTTGTTTTTGTCAGGTTTGTCAAAGATCAGATGGTTGTAGATGTGTGGCATTATTTCTGAGGCCTCTGTTCTGTTCCATTGGTCTGTATATCTGTTTTGGTACCAGTGTCATGCTGTTTTGGTTACTGTAGCCTTGTAGTATAGTTTGAAGTCAGGTAGCATGATGCCTCTAGCTTTGTTCTTTTCGCTTAGGATTGTCTTGGCTATGTGGGCTCTTTTTTGGTTCCATATGAAATTTAAAGTAGTTTTTTTCTAATTCTGTGAAGAAAGTCAGTGGTAGCTTGATGGGGATAGCATTGAATCTACAAATTACTTTGGGCAGTATGGCCATTTTCACAATATTGATTCTTCCTATCCATGAGCATGGAATGTTTTCCATTTGTTTGTGACCTCTCTTATTTCCTTGAGCAGTGGTTTGTAGTTCTCCTTGAAGAAGTCCTTCACATCCCATATAAGTTGTATTCCTAGTTATTTTATTCTCTTTGTAGCAGTTGTGAATGGGAATTCACTCATGATTTGGCTCTCTCTTTGTCTATTATTGGTGTATAGGAATGCCTGTGATTTTTGCACATTGGTTTTGTATCCTGAGATTTTGCTGAAGTTGCTTATCAGCTTAAGCAGATTTTGGGTTTTCTAAGTATACAATCATATCATCTGCAAACAAAGGCAGTTTGACTTCCTCTTTCCCTATTTGAATACCCTTTATTTATTTCTCTTGCCTGATTGCCCTGGCCAGGACTTCCAATACTATGTTGAATAGGAATGGTGAGAGAGGGCATCCTTGTCTTGTGCCGGTTTTCAGAGGGAATGCTTCCAGCTTTTGCCCATTCAGTATGATATTGGCTGTGGGTTTGTCATAAATAGCTCTTATTATTTTGAGATACATTCCATCAATACCTACTTTATTGAGAGTTTTTAGCATGAAGGGGTGTTGAATTTTATCGAAGGCCTTTTCTGCATCTATTGAGATAATCATGTGGTTTTTGTCATTGGTTCTGTTTATGTGATGGATTACGTTTATTGATTTGTGGATGTTGAACCAGCCTTGCATCCCAGTGATGAAGCTGACTTGGTCGTGGTGGATAAGCTTTTTGATGTGCTGCTGGATTTGGTTTGCCAGTATTTTATTGAGGATTTTCACATCGATGTTTATCAGGGATATTGGCCTGAAATTTTCTTTTTTTGTTGTGTCTCTGCCAGGTTTTGGTATCAGGATGATGATGGACTCATAAAATGAGTTAGGGAGGAGTCCCTCTTTTTCTGTTGTTTGGAATAGTTTCAGAAGGAATGGTACCAGCTCCTCTTTGTACTTCTGATAGAATTCGACTGTGAATCTGTCTGGTCGTGGGCTTTTTTTGGTTAGTAGGCCATTACTGCCTCAATTTCAGAACTTGTTATCGGTCTGTTCAGGGATTTGACTTCTTCCTGGTTTAGTCTTGGGAGGGTGTATGTGTCCAGGAATTTATCCATTTCTTCTAGATTTTCTAGTTTATTTGCGTAGAGGTGTTTATAGTATTCCCTCATTGCAGTTTGTATTTCTGTGGGGTCAGTGGTGATATCCCCTTTATCATTTTTTATTGTGTCTGATTCTTCTCTCTTTATTTCTTATTATTCTGGCTAGTGGTCTGTTTTGTTAATCTTTAAAAAAAAAAAACGGCTCCTGGATATTCATTATATCCAGCCAAACTAAAGTGAAGGAGATACAGACACGAAAAACCCTTCAAAGAAAAGGGTTTGAAGGGTTTTTTGTGTCTGTCTCCTTCAGTTTAGTTGGGCCGGATATACAATTCTGGGTTGAAAATTCTTTTATTTAAGAATGTTGAATATTGGACCTCATTCTCTTCTGGCTTGTAGGATTTCTGCAGAGAGATCTGCTGTTAGTCTGATGGGCTTCCCTTTGTGGGTAACCCGACCTTTCTTTCTGGCTGCCCTTAACATTTTTTCCTTCATTTCAGCCTTGGTGAATCTGACGATTATGTGTCTTGGGGTTGCTCTTCTCAAGGAGTATCTTTGTGGTGGTCTCTGTATTTCCTGAATTTGAATTTTGGCCTGTCTTGCTAGGTTGGGGAAGTTCTCCTGGATAATATCCTGAAGAGTGTTTTCCAACTTGGTTCCATTCTCCCCATTACTTTCAGGTATACCAGTCAAACATAGGTCTGGTCTTTTCACATAGTCCCATGTTTCTTGGAGGCTTTGTTCATTCTTTTCATTCATTTTTCTCTAATCTTGTCTTCACGCTTTATTTCATTAAATTGATCATCAATCTCTGATATCCTTTCTTCCACTTGATTTGGCTATTGATACTTGCGTATGCTTCATGAAGTTCTCGTGCTGTGTTTTTCAGCTCCGTCAGGTCATTTATGTTCTTCTCTATACTGGTTATTCTAGTTAGCAATTCCTCTAACCTTTTTTCAAGGTTCCTAGCTTCCTTGCATTGGGTTAGAACATGCTCCTTTAGCTCGGAGGAGTTTGTTATTACCCACCGTCTGAAGCCTACTTTCGTCAGTTGGTCAAACTCATTCTCCGTCCAGTTTCGTCCCCTTGCTGGTGAGGAGTTGTGATGCTTTGGAGGAGAAGAGGCATTCTGGTTTTAGGAATTACCAGCATTTTTGTGCTGGTTTTTCCTCATCTTCATGGATTTATCTACCTTTGGTCTTTGATGCTGGTGTCCTTCGGATTGAGTGTTTGTGTAGATGTTAATGTTTTTTGTTGATGTTGATGCAATTTCTTTGTTTGTTAGTTTTACTTCTAACAGTCAGGCTCCTCTGCTGCAGGTCTGCTGGAGTTTGCTGGAGATCCATTCCAGATCCTGTTTACCTGGGTTTCACCAGCGGAGGTTGCAGAACAGCAAAGATTGCTGCCTGTTCCTTCCCTTGGAAGCCTTGTCCCAGAGGGGCACCTGCCAGATGCCACCTGGAGCTCTTCTGTATGAGGTGTCTGTTGACCCCTGCTAGGAGGTGTCTCCCAGTCAGGATACACGGCCGTCAGGGACCCACTTGAGGAGGCAGTCTGTCCCTTAGCAGAGCTCAAGCGCTGTGCTGGGAGATACGCTGCTCTCTTCAGAGTTGGCAGACAGGAACATTTAAGTCTGCTGAGGCTGTGCTCACAGCCTGCCCTTCCGCTTAGTGCTCTGTCCCAGGAAGATGGGAGTTTTATTTATAAGCCCCTGACTGGGGCAGCTGCCTTTCTTTCAGAGATTGCCCAGAGAGGAAGAATCTAGAGAGGCAGTCTGGCTGCAGTGGCTTTGCTGAGCTCTGGTGGCGGCTTTGTTTACATCACCTAGTCAAGCCTCAGTAATGGCAGGCGCCCCTTGCCCCACCAAGCTTGGGCATCCCAGGTTGACTTCAGACTGCTGTGCTGGCAGTGAGCATTTCAAGCCAGTGAATCTTAGCTTGCTGGGCTCCGTGGGGGTGGGATCCACTGAGGTAGACCCCTTGGCTCCCTGGCTTCAGCCTTTCCAGGAGAGTGAACGGTTCTGTCTTGTTGGGATTCCAGGTGCCGTGGGGTATGAAAAAAGACTCCTGCAGCTAGCTCAGTGTCTGCCCAAATGGCTGCCCAGCTTTGTGCTTGAAACGCAGGGCCCTGGTGGTGTAGGCACCCAAAGGAATCTCCTGGTCTGAGGGTTACAAAGACCGTGGGAAGAGCATAGTATTTGGACCAAAATGCACCGTTTCTCGCAGCACAGTCCTTCAGGGCTTCCCTTGGCTAGGGGTGGGAGTTTGCCTGACCCCTCATGCTTCCCGGGTGAAGCAACACCCCTCTTTGCTTCAGCTTGCCCTCCGTGGGCTGCACCTACTGTCTCCCCAGTCCCAGTGAGATGAGCTGGGTACCTGAGTTGGAAAAGCAGAAATCACTCGCCTTCTGCCTTGATCTCACTGGGAGCTGCAGACCAGAGCTATTCCTATTCAAGCATTTTTGGTTTTTTTTGAGAGGGAGTCTTGCTCTGTTGCTAGGCTGGAGTGCAGTGGTGCGATCTTGGCTCACTGCAACCTTTGCCTCCCAGGTTCAAGCGATTCCCCTACCTTAGCCTCCTGAGTAAGCTGGGACTACAGGCTCGTGCCACCATGCCTGGCTAGGTTTTTTTTTGTTTTAGTAGAGGCAGGGTTTCACCATGTTGGCCAGGATGATCTCGATCTCTGGACTTCATGATCCACCCACCTCGGCCTCCCAAAGTGCTGGGATTACAGGCATGAGCACTGCACCCAGCCCAGTGTTTTTTAGAATATTCATAGATAAACGTAACCATCACCAAAGTCAACGTTTGAACATGTTCATCATGTCCAAAAAAAACCTTGTACCCTGGAGCTACCACCCTCATCCTGTCATTTTCCATTCCACTGATCCCCCAGCCTCCTGTCTGTAGAGTGTTTTCATTGTGGTAAAATATAGGTAACTTAAAATTTACCATTTTAACTATTTGTAACAAGTCACTAATTTCACAATGGTACACATTTCCCAAAATAGAAATATTAGAACATAACAATTTTGCTATAAACTTTATTCACTTCCCAATTTAAATTTTGGGAAGTGTGTGCTATAGAATAGAATAAAAGTAAAAAAAAAAAAAAAAAAGAAATGTAAGTTAGTGTATTGTCTTAATTTACCAGAAGCAGAATTTTACATTATGTAGCCTAGATATCCACATTGGCAGTTGAAAACGAAATAGTTATTAGAAAAACAGCTTTCATATGAGCTTTACTTCGCTTTGTAAGCTTTGAAAGTTTCCTTCCTTGACCATATGAAAATGACATTTTGCT
The DNA here is from genome assembly GCF_037993035.2 of Macaca fascicularis. Classification (NCBI taxonomy): domain Eukaryota; kingdom Metazoa; phylum Chordata; class Mammalia; order Primates; family Cercopithecidae; genus Macaca; species Macaca fascicularis. The sequence goes on along the minus strand of NC_088392.1, from coordinate 1,873,171 downwards.
CTTATGTATAAAGAACTGTAGTTATTGTATTTTAGAAGTTCTCAGGTTTTCCTTGAAGTGGAATTATTTTTATTATAATCATACTACTTTAGAACACAGTATATTTAAAAGATAATGTTGGTTAGTTGTTAAAACGTATAAAAAATTTCATGATTGGGCTTATATTTTATAAAAATTTCCAAGGGAAGAATTAGATGTGATTTGAGTATGATGTTAGTCCGTTTTTGCATTGCTATAAAGAAATATAATACTTGAGGCCGGGTAATTTACAAAAAAAAAAAAAAAAGAGATTTAATTGGCTCATGCTTCAGTAAGCTTTTCAGGAAGCATGGTGCTGGCATCTGCTTCTGGGGAGGCCTCAGGAAGTATACAATCATGGTGGAAGGTATTGGGAAGCCAGCATGTCACATGACAAAAGGGAGCAAGAGAGAATGGGAGGTCCCAGACTCTTACAAACGACCAGATCTCACGTGAACTGAGTGAGAACTCACTTATCAATCACCATGGGGATTCATGAGGGCACCACCTCTACCCCATGATTCAGTATCTCCCACTAGGCCCCACCTCTGACATTGGGGATCACATTTCAACATGAAATTTGCAGGGGACACACATCCAAACCATATCATATGGTTAAGGAAGATTAAAACATTCAATAGCACATTGCCTTTATTATCATCAAGGATGAGGATGTTACTGTTTTCATATGTCATTAAGTAAACAAAATGATGTGTATCACACATAGTAACTCATAGTTCACTGGGAATGCAATTACTTGTTAAGTCTGTTTTCTACAAAGTCATGTGAGACATTGATTTCTCCTTCGCATTGTTAACATCTGGGTGAAAATAAGGTATTTGTTAAATTGGTGTTTCCCATTTTTGTGTTTTAAGTGATGGTGGTGTCATTCAAATTATCTTTGCAGTTAAATGAAGAATGAATGACATTAAGCATTGTTTTGTTTATCCACGTCCGTTACTAGTTTTTCTTTGCTTTTGCCAGCAGTGTGACTGTTGGCCCTGCCCAGAGGCATTTGCAATCTTCTAATAGTTAAGTTTTAGCATTGAAAGATACTAGTGTTAAGAACAGATGTCTATTGTCTGATTATTGGTAAAATATTAGTGTTTCTTGATAGAAGCAACACAATTTTTTTAAATGTTAGATTTCTCATTCTGAGAGTCTATACACAATTTTCTATGAATCATAAAACTTTGATAATTATGATAGTCTAATATTTTACTAGTTGTAAAAATGAAACTTCTTTTGCTGTGATGGTTCACAATTGAAATGCCTTTTTTTTTTTTTTTAAAGACATAGTACTAATTCTTAAGACAGTATTTATCTGGTTGTCCAGTCCCAGGATTCGTTGAAATCAGAGACATTTTCTTGGCGGTTCTATAAGAGTTTCCTTTAAAAGGCATATGTAGGCCGGGTGCGGTGGCTCACACCTGTAATCTCAGCACTTTGGGAGTCCGAGGTGGGCAGATCACCTGAGGTCAGGAGTTTGAGACCAGCCTGGCCAAGGTGGTGAAACCCTGTCTCTACTAAAAGTGTAAAAATTAGCTGGATGTGATGGCGAGCACCTGTAATCCCAGCTACTTGGGAAGCCAAGGCAGAAGAATCTCTTGAACCTAGGAGTCTGAGGTTACAGTGTGCTGAGATTGCACCTCTGCACTCCAGCCTGGGAGACAGAGCAAGGCTCTATTTCCAAAAAAAAAAAAAAAAAAAAAGTATAAAATAAAATAATTTCAAGTTTAAAAAATTATTTACACTTGCCAGAATAGAAATGTTTTACTTATTTATTTATTTATTTTTTACTCCTAATAGTATTAGCATGAAGACAGAGTTGATAATAGGGAACATCACAATTTTAGGTAACTGAAGTATGTATCCTGAGCTAATTGGCTATATAGCTTCAAATTTCTGGGTTTGTATTTACATAACATTGGATATTGTACCATTAACTCTAATTCAGAAGTTTTTCTCAATTTATGTATAGCAGTATTATTTCTTATTTCAAGAAATTGGTGTTCAGTTTTCTTGTAGAACATTTTAGAAATCATTAGCTCCAAGGTTACTGTATATATAATTCCCATGGGGGAAATGACATCTCAGCTTAGGGGACTATTTCCATGTTCCTTTTGCTGCGTTTTGCTACTAAAGTCAAGGCATATTTTTCAGGCAGCCATCCCTTTAATTTTATTCATTTATCTGCTGGCTTATTTATTTATTTTAACATCTTACCCTGTGTCTTAGTCTATTTTGTGGTGCTGTAACAGAATATCTGAGACTAGATAATTTATAAAGAACAGAAATTTATTTCTCACACTTCTCGAGGCTGGAAGTCCAAGATCAAGGTATTGACATCTGGTGAGACCTTCTTGCTGTGTCCTCACATGGGAGAGGATGGGAAGGCAAGAGAGGAAGAACGTGGTTTCCTCACATGGCAGAAGAGCAGGATAGAGCGAACCCATGCAATATGCCCTCTTTATGATGGCATTAATGCGTCATGAGGGTGGAAATATTGTGGCCTAAATGCTTCCCATTAGGCACTATCTCCTAAGACTGTTGCTTTGAGGATTAAGCTTCCAACACATGAATTTGGAGGGGACAAAAACATTTCAACCATAGCACCATTTGTCTCCTTTGCTGCTATAGAAGGGAGAGTCCCAATTTCTCATTAGTTTATGCAGCTTGCTGCTTACTAATGACTTATCAATGACGGTTCAACCTTGTAGTTGTATTTGATGAAGGAAATATGCACATTTCTTTATAACACTTAGTTTTTTGCTTTGTTTTTCTACTTTACTAACATGGAGGCAAAGGGGGAGTGTTTATTTTTAAAGAAGCTTTGAGCATTAGACATGTTTTAAATATATTTCTTTAATATCGATTGGCTTCTAAGAAGTGTTTCTCATCGAAATGGAAACAATAAGGCTATTAGATATTTAAGATAAAATGTAAGTTTTAAAGCTAGTTATTGTGTTGATTTACTTTTACTTAGATACATGTAAATTATGTGCCTTCCAGTACTTGCGAGTTGAGAGTTCCTAATTTTTTTTTTTTGAAACCTTTGGCTGCAGTTCAGATAGCTGTCCTTGTTTCTTACCATGGCAGTGCTCTTGGGTTTGGTATCATCCATTCTGTCGTCTTTGTTCATAATTGTTTTTACTCATTTTAAAAGTATGTTCCCAGAATTATACTTAATTGCTGGAAACGTTGATTTTTCTTGAGTGACAAACCAATTAAGTGTGTATGACACCAGGCAACAAAGACACTTAAGATTCTGCACTTTTCCTGTCTCTGAAAAAATCCATTATTCATCATCTTACTGTTTTTAAATACTGTGGTAAAATTTTCAATACAATAGGAAAATTGTCTTGGAAATGGAATAAATTGCTTGCCAGTTCAAAGGCTCCATTTCTGGAGTTGAGGTTACAAAACATGATGTTGCTTGTGTTCCTTATCTTTCAGAACTCCTTGTGCTGAGTTTCCTGCATTAAACTTGATAAGATTGTGACTTTGTGGCCGGGCGCGGTGGCTCACGCCTGTAATCCTTGCACTTTGGGAGGCCGAGATGGGCGGATCACTAGGTCAGGAGATCGAGACCATCCTGGCTAACACGGTGAAACCCCGTCTCTACTAAAATACAAAAAAAAAAAAAATTAGCCGGGCGCGGTGGCGGGCGCCTGTAGTCCCAGCTACTCGGGAGGCTGAGGCAGGAGAATGGCGCGAACCCGGGAGGCGGAGCTTGCAGTGAGCCGAGATGGTGCCACTGCACTCCAGCCTGGGCGACAGAGTGAAGACTCCGCCTCAACAAAAAAAAAAAAATAAAAAAATAAAAAAATAAATAAAAAAATAAAAAAAAAAGATTGTGACTTTTACTAAAATAAGACATAACTGTTGAAATAATGAAAAAGACCAAAAGTCTCATTTTGTGTATTATATTACAGTATATTTATGTGGTGTTTTGAATTTTATTCGCATTTTGTATAAATATTCATTTTCTAGTTGACTGTTTTAAAAGAAGCAATCTCATACAGAGAAGAAAAAAATGACTTTTTAAGGGAAAAATATTAATGTTTTAGGTCTGTTACTTCACAGATTGTGTAATTTTTTTTGCCTAAATTATAATGAAACTTGTATGTTGTAAGGATGTTCTGTGATGCTGTCAATAGTGGTTGGAGTTGTGTATAAAGATTATCTGGAGACACTACAGCAAGTAGCATTTGGATTGGTAGAGTAGGGTGTTTAAAAGAGGGGTGAAAAGAAGTGACTACCATTTCTCCTAACACATTTACTTTCAACAAAGTTCTTCTCCGTGATTATTTTTAGTGACAATATTCTATTCCGTCGTATATTTCACCAATTATTTATTCATGGATACTGTGCTTTTTGCTGTGTTTCCTTGGATCTTTTTCAACATCACGGTACAGTGATGGTTACCTTTGTAGAGAAATACTGAACACATTTTAAATTTCCATGGGATAATGAGAAACCCTGGTTAAAGTTTATTTACATTACAGAAATAAAAAGCTTTCAATGCATCTTCAAAAATTGTTCTCCACTTTTACCAGCGATTAAGAGTACCTGTTTATCCAAGACTTTTGGCCATATTGAATGTTAAGAATTCTTTTTTACATTTGATAAGCAAGACATGGTGTCTTCTTGTTTGAATTTGCATATTTAAAAGTCCTCTGTGAAGGCATAAGAATGATGCAATGGACTTTGGGGATGCAGGGGGAAAGGTTGGGAAGGGGGTGAGGGCTAAAAGACTACAAATTGAGTTCTTTTTCACAGTGTTTACTGTTGGCATATAGAAATGCTACTGATTTTTGTATGTTGATTTTGTATCCTGCAACTACTGAATTGATCAGTTCTAATAGTTTTCTTGTGGAGTCTTTAGGTTTTTGCAAATATAAGTTCGTATCATCAGCAAAGATAATTTGATTATTTCCTTTCCAATTTGGATTCCCCCATATATGTTTCTCTTGTCTGATAGCTCTAGCTAGGACTTCCAGTACTATGTCGAGTAACAGTGGTAACAGTGGTAACAGTGGGCTGAGAGTTTTGAAGTCTTCAGTTACTATTGTGGATTTGTCTATTTTTCCTTCTGCTTGTATCAGTTTTGCTTTATGTGTTTTGAAACTCTGGTGGTAGGTGCATACATATTTAGGACTTTTAGATCTTAGTGGTGATTTGATCCTTTTATTATTTCATTATGTTCCTCTTTATGCTAGGCAGTTCTTTTTTTTGATGTGTTTGTCTTATATTAATATAGCTACTTAGCTTTCTTTTGACTAGTGTTTCCATTATATACAGTCATGTGTTGTTGAAGGATGGGGATGTGATGTTCTGAGAAATGTTAAATACCATTAATACTTAAAATACTTCCCCTAGATACTGAGTTTTGTACTCCAGAAATATGTTTGGCAATTTCATTGTTGTGCAGCCATTCTAGAGTGTACTCACACAGACCAAGATGATAGAGCCTACTGCACATCTAGCCTGTAATGGTAGAGCCTGTTGCTCCTAGGCTACAAACCTGTGCAGCATGTTACTGTCCTGAATACGGCAGGCAGATGTGACACAATCGTGTATCTGTGTATCTAAGCATACTGAACATAGTAAAATGCAGTATAAAACATAAACAATCATACACCTGTACAGGACACTTAGCATGCAAATTAATCTTTAGCTTACTTCAACTTTTTTACTTTATACTTTTTTTAATTTTTAAAAACTTATTGACTTTTTTGTAATAACACTTAGTTTAAAACATGAAGAGATTGTATTGTTGCACAAAAATATTTTCTTTTTTAATATTCTTGTTCTATATGCTTTTTTTAAAATTTATTTTTACTTAAACTTTTTTTTTTTAATGTTAAAAACTAAGACAAAAACACACATATTAGCCTAGGCCTACATAGGGTCAGGATCATCTAATCACTATCTTCCACCTCCACATTTTGTCACACTGGAAGGCAATAACACACGGAGCTGTCATCTCCTGTGATAACAATGTCTTCTGCTGGAATACCTCCTGAAGGACCTGCCTGAGGCTGTTTTACAGTTAGCTTTTAAAGAAAATAAATAGAAAAGGTACGATCTAAAATAATAATAGTATAGTATAGTAAATACATAAACCAATAGTATAGTCATTAGTTATGATTGTCAGGTATTAGATACTGTACTAGGTGTATATGCTAGACTTTTATATGAATGACTGGTAACCCAATAGATTTGGTTTACACCAGCATCACCACAAAGATGTGAGTAATGCATTGTACTATGAACGTTATTATGGCTGTGATGTCACTAGGTGTTAGGAATTTTTAGCTTCCTTAGTGGGACCACTGTTTTATATGCAATCCATTGTTGACTGGTATGTCATTATGCAGTGATTAACCTTATTTTTCCATTTTTTTTACTTTTAATCTTTTAATATTAAATACCATTATATTTAAAGTACTTCCTTTAGATAGTGATTTTTGTACTCCAGGGGATGTTTGGCAATGTCTGGAAACATCTTTGATTGCCACAACAAGGGGTGAGTGTGGGGCTGCTACTAGCATCTAGTACATAGAGGCTGGGGATACTGTGGAATAAATATGTGCATAGGACAGCTTCACCCCAATAGAGTTCTGTGGCCCAAAATATTAATGTGCCTCTGCTGGGAAATCCGACTCTAGGGCTTATGATAATATGGCTAACTTTTCACTTCTACTTAAGGTTAGTATTTTACCACCTCGTATAAACTATAGAGTCACCTACTCTTCCCTGTTAGGCTTCTTATATATATTTGCATCTGTTTATGTTAAAAACTTAACCTGACAATTTAATACGTTTTATTTTTAATAGTCATACATATTTTCAAGAACTTTCTGTTGCTCTTCCTTCATTCTAGAAGTTCCGTGTTTCCTTCTGGTATCATTTTCTCCATCGTGAGTCTTTCTTTAGCATTCTTTCAGGGCAGATCTGTTGACAGCAAATTTTCTTAGTTTTCTTTCATCTGAGAATATCTTTGTTTTTCCTTCGTTCCTGAAGGACATTGTTGCTGGATATAGATTTCTGGGTTCACAGTTCTTTTCTTTTAGCACTTCAAACATCAAGTTCCACTGTGCTTTGGCCTCCATTTTTCTCCATGAGAAATTTACAGGCATTTGAATTGATGTTCCTCTATATGTAATGAGTTGTGTTTCTCTGGCTGCTTTCAAGATTTTTTCCTTCATCTTTGCTTCTAGTAGTTTGATTATGATGTATCTTTATGTAGGTATCTTGGACTGCACGCTGTTTTTAGTTTGCTGTCTTTTTTATTTAGTAGATTTCTTTCAACAGATTTGGGAAGTGTTTATCCATTTTTTCTTCACATATTTTTCTGCCTCAGTTTTTCTGGTATTCTAATGACGTGCATACATGTTAGACCTTTTCATATATAAAGAAATACAGATAAATAGTGTGTATACGTGGGTGCGTGTGCACACACCGCCTCCCCCATCTGCTTAGAATTTCTGTCTACCCTAGGATACTTGTAGAGTATTAAAAAAAAAAAAAAGAACTTCTGTTTTTCTATTCACTTCAAGACTGTTCAGCTTTATGTCATGGAGCATGGATATAATGGCTGCTTTAAAACTCCAATATGTTTTTTATACTGCAAGTAGCGTTTGTTGGTTGTTCTTTTTCTTGACTATTGGCCATATTTCCCTATTACTTTGTATGTTGAGTAAGTTTGGCTTGTATCCTGGACATTTTGAATATTGTGTTGAGGGACTCTGGGTCTCATAATCCTTTGAAGAATGTTTTGTTTTAGCAGTGCATTGACCTGGGTAGGTTTCGACCCCTAGTTCTGTTTCACCACCAGTGGGTGGTGGTTGCCATGTCAGTTCAGTTGCAAAGCCTTGACCAGGCCATCAGCTGCCCACTAGTGCTTGTCAGGGCCTGTTGTGTAGGACCTGAGTAGTTCCCAGAGCCTGTCCTGTGCTTATTTGGGTTTGGGCACATTTTTGCAGCTTGAGGGTGAGCCTGGGACTTCTGTTGATTCATATACAGAATTAGGGCATCCCTTGTCCAGCTTTCTCCGCTCTCTGGTTTATCCCACGTCTGCAGTTTCCAGGGTTGTTTTTTCTCAGCTTTATACTTTCTGAAAGTCAGGGTTTTCTCTCAGAGTTTTAACCCTTCGTGTTGTTGTGAAAGTCTACCTGACTGGGGTAGTTCTCAGGGAGAAGTTGTGTGAGAAAAGAGAGAACTACCAGGGACGTCCACATCCTGTTTGGACTCCAGGAGCCCGTCTTCCTGTTTCCCTTGCTCTCATAGAGGTGACTACAGGGTAGCCCTGGGAGGGCTAGGAGAGGCAAAACAGAAAACAGAAAAAACATTCTGCTTTGCAAGAGCCCCCTTTGCTGGGGCTGTGGCTAGAAAGGGTGGGTTTCTTCTGGAGTCTGCACTCTGCATATTGCGTGCAGTGCAAATAGAGTCTTCACTTTGGCAGGAACTCTGCACTGGACTTCAGAGCCTATTTTAGGTGCCTGGAGCTAAGCTGCCCTTGTCTGGAAACTGTGCACGTCAGGCCCATCAGTTGGAGGTCTGAAAAGAGGAAGAATTACTAGGAATGAAATACGCCAGGTCGTGGTCAGAAATACGATTCCATCGTACATGACATGTATACTCGGCCACTGCATGCGCTTACCTTCACATCATCCATGCCTTTTGGCCTCTGGGTACTTACAACGTGCTGTTTCTCTTTGAGTTTTCTAGGCAGTGAGGACTGCATGACTGGGTTCCTGAGACTCACTGTATTCTCTTGAAAAAAGAAAAGTCTTCCACAATAGTGACCTATCTCTAAATTGCACTTTACCAGAATGTACTAGAATTGCCTGCTTATGTGTTTGATTCCTATTTTTCGTTTCTGAAGAACTCTTAATTTCCACTTATTGCTCCTTTTCTTCCCCTCACCAACAAGCCTTCCAAGAGGTGCATCCTTCTTCCCATGTGGACTTCTGCCCCCGACATTGATGCCTTACTAACCAAGCTCTGTGCACCCTCCTGTAGGTCCCCCAGTAACCAGTGCTGTGATCACAGACCTGTTGCTCTCAGGGTAGATTCTGTCTGGGTATAATTTTTATCCATGGTCTGCCATTGCTAGGGCCCCCAGTCCTGTTTTGCCCCTGAGCTGCCTGGCTGTGATCCAGACTGGACTCTGGACCTGGCTTTGTTGGTTTAGAATACTTACTTTTCTCTTTATGTGTCAATTAAGGATGGTACTATCTCTGTCCCTTATTTATGTTTTAGTGGTGGGTTTTGGTTAGTTTTAGCTGTCTTCTATGTGGAATTTAGAGAATGTGAAAAAAGATTTCAATATAAGTGACTGCCTTTATCCCAGAGAGGAACCCACAAGTCTGCTCTCGTATTTTTCACATTGTGACAATGCCTCCACAAATACTTGATGCAGAATTCAGTAAGATAGCACTTGTTGAATCACCATTATCGTTTCTGACACATTGTTCTCAAAAAGGTAAGTTTTTATTTTTTAAAGATAAATTATGTTTGTGATTGAGGAGGGATAAAAGGAACAGTTTTGATGATAGGCCGCCTGTTTCTTGGAATCAAGAAGATTGTTGAGCTTTAAAAGGTATGCTGGTTGTTGAGAGTTTTTCATTGAATAGCACGTTTTAGTGAAGAGAATAACAGAATAAATGGGACATAGCATCATTCCCCAAAGATTATCAAGTCTGTCAGCAAACCAAAGGATGATGTTGATACTTTTCAGATACAGATAGCTACATATTGTTGAAAGTCACTTCTAGAATGTTGGCTGATGATGTAAAGTTGTGTAACATAGAGTGTTTAGATGTTGCTTGGAGTGAACATTCTTTGCTATAGTCATGTTTCAGAAGAGTGGTGTTTTCTGACTGGATCAAGTGCAGTGAGGAGCTGTTGAGCAGCATCAGTTGTGCTGTCAGCCTGGCCATCCGCACCACAGATGCCTCCAGGAGTACGCTCACAGCACAGTTAACAGCTAGCACAGGCCTCGCTGGGCAGCTTTTTTACCTTAGCCAACATTCCTTTGCAAAAGAAAGCAGCCTCTGCAGTCTTATTTATAATGCGTTACCTCAGCTGAAGACAGCCTAATTTGAGGAAATACTGTCCCTATATGAAACACACTGTAAAGAAGCCTGCTTGGCCTGTCTCAGCAATCTGTTTTTACTCTAACTAGGTACCAGCTGGAGGATGAGTCTGCACATTTGGATGAAATGCCACTAATGATGTCTGAAGAAGGCTTTGAGAATGAGGAAAGTGATTACCATACCTTACCACGGGCCAGGATAATGCAAAGGAAAAGAGGACTGGAGTGGTTTGTCTGTGATGGCTGGAAGTTCCTCTGTACCAGGTTTGTTATCCGTTGCTACCTAATTTCCTTATACGCTAAGCTTACTTATAAGCTTAGCTTCTAATATACTTATTAGCTATATTAATATAAAAACTTAAGGAGATATTTCTTAAATGATATCATGCAGATTATTAGTACATTAATCAAAGCCAAACAGTACTAATATGAAAAGAAAGGAGAGCCAAATTAATTATCTTATGAGAAGTTTTAATGATTAAAACCTGGAGGCCGGGTGTGGTGGCTCATGCCTGTAATCCCAGCACTAAGGGAGGCTAAGTCGGGCGGATCACTTTGAGCTCAGGAGTTTGAGACCAGCCTGGACAACATGGCGAAACCCCATTTCTACTAAAAATACAAAAATTAGCCGGGTGAGATGGTGAGTGCCTGTAATCCCATCTACTAGGGAGGCTGAGGCAGGAGAATCACTTGAACCTGGGAGGTGGAGGTTACAGTGAGCTGAGATCGAGCCCCAGTACTCCATCCTGGGCAATGGAGTGAGACTCTGTCTCAAAAAAAAAAAAAAAGCTGGAGAAAATTTGTGACTTTATAGCTAATGCATGATAGAATTAATCCTGGTTGCTCTATCAACATTTATAAATGGTATTTCTTTTTCTTCCCAAAAGTTAGGTATGGCCCTATATTCCTCCTGTGTATCTTTTACTCACATTCACCTGTGTTTTTCCCGTATTTTGCTACATTTATTATTCTTTTCACATCTTCTTATTTTTCTGAGTCATTTCAGACTAGGTTGATTACTTCATTCCTCTTCTTAATTCTTCAGTGTGTATTTTCTAAGAAATAGGTATTTTCTTATGTAACCTTAGTGCAGTTATCAAATTCAGGAAATTTAATATTGATACAATGCTTTGTATCTACTTTAAATTTATATTTCAATGTTGTCTATCATCCCAGTAATGTCCTTTGTAGCCTTATTTTCTCTAGTACTGGGTATGATCACATGTCACATTTAGGTGGCATGCTTTTTTAGTGTCTTTTAATCTGGAGTAGTAGTTTAGTGTTTATCTTTCATTCTATTGACATTTTGAAGAATGAAGATCAGTTATTATACAGAATGTTTCACATTCTGTTTTGTGTTTCCTCGCAGTTAAACTCAGATTAAGCACCCTCTGTGGAATCCTGTCTAAGTGATGCTGTGGCCTTCTCAGGGTGTTTATTAATATAAAAACTCAAGGAGATATTCCTTAAATGATATCATGCAGATTATTAGTACATTAATCAAAGCCAAACAGTACTAATATGAAAAGAAAGGAGAGCCAAATTAATTATCTTATGAGAAGTTTTAATGGTTAAAACCTGGAGGCCGGGTGTGGTGGCTCATGCCTGTAATCCCAGCACTAAGGGAGGCTAAGGCGGGCGGATCACTTTGAGCTCAGGAGTTCGAGACCAGCCTGGACAACATGGCAAAACCCCATTTCTACTGAAAATACAAAAATTAGCTGGATGAGATGGTGAGTGCCTGTAATCCCATCTACTAGATCTGGCTTCGGTCTCCCTTAGTGTTGGGATTATAGGTGTGAACCACCGTACCCAGGCCCAAATATTTTCTAATTTCCATTGTCATTTCTACTCTAAATCCATATTTAATTTAGAACTATGTTGCTTAATTTCCAAAGTTAGAGATTTTTTCTAGTTAACTTATTATTTATTTATTTATTTATTTATTTTTTTTTGAGACGGAGTCTCGCGCTGTCACCCAGGCTGGAGTGCAGTGGCCGGATCTCGGCTCACTGCAAGCTCCGCCTCCCGGGTTCACGCCATTCTCCTGCCTCAGCCTCCGAGTAGCTGGGACTACAGGCGCCCGCCACCTCGCCCGGCTAGTTTTTTGTATTTTTTAGTAGAGACGGGGTTTCACCGTGTTAACCAGGATGGTCTCGATCTCCCGACCTCGTGATCCGCCCGTCTCGGCCTCCCAAAGTGCTGGGATTACAGGCTTGAGCCACCGCGCCCGGCCTAGTTAACTTATTATAATTATTATCATTTTAAATAGAGACCAGGTCTTGCTATGTTACCCGGGCTGGTCTTGAACTCCTGAGCTCAAGTGGTCCACCTCAGCCTCCCAAAGTGCCAGGGTTACAGGCATGAGTCACCACGCCTGACCTGTTTTTTGCAGTTATCTTTTTGTAATTGATTTGTATCTGAATATCATGAGGCCATTTACTTATAATTTAAAAAAACGGGCCAGGTGCGGTGGCTCACGCCTGTAATCCCAGCACTTTTGGAGACTGAGGCAGGCAGATCACGAGGTCAAGAGATTGAGACCATTCTGACCAACATAGTGAAACCCTGTCTCTACTAAAAGTACAAAAATTAGCTGGGCATGGTGGCGTGCACCTGTAATCCCAGCTACTCGGGAGGCTGAGGCACAGGAGAATCACTTGAACCCAGGAGGCGGAGGTTGCAGTGAGCGGAGATCATGCCACTGCACTCGAGCCTGGCAACAGAGCGAGACTTTGTCTCAAAAAATAAAATAAAATAAAATAAAAATTACAGTCTTTGTAATGTGTTGAGACTCGCTTTATGGTTCATCATTAGACAACTTGTAGCAAATTTTCTTTGTGTATTTAAAAATAATTTGTATTTTTCAGTTGTTAAGTGCACTGCTCTGTATGTCAGTGAAGTCATAGTTGTTGGTTGTCTAGTTCAAATCTGTTGCTGTTCATGGTTTGCTTGTTTGTCAGTTACTGAGAGACTTCATGAGTTTCTAAACATCATTGTGGATGTGTCTATTTCTTTTGGTTAATTTTGGAGTGTGTTATTAGATGATGCACATTTAGGATTATTAACCTATTCACTTGACCTTTTATTGTCTTTAAATGCCCTCTTTTATCTTTAAAAATGCTTTGTGAAGACTTGTCTAATTTCAATAAAACTATATCAGCTTTCTTTGATTAATGTTTGCATGGCATATATTGTCATTATTTTACTTTAAAAATAATTTTTTTTTTAAATTTTGAATTTGGAAATAATTAGAGAGTTACAGGAATTGCAAAAATGGTATAGACGGGTCTTGTATTAGTTCATTTTCACGCTGCTAATAAAGACATACTGGAGACTGGGCAATTTACAAAAGAAAGAGGTTCCGTTGGACTCAAAGTTCCACATGGCTGGGGAGGCCTCACAATCATGGTGGAAGACAAGGAGGAACAAGTCACATCTTATGTGGATGGCAGCAGGCAAAGAGAGCTTGTGTAGAAAAACCCGTTTTTAAAATCATCAGATCTCGTGAGACTCATTCACTATTACGAGAACAGCCCAGGAAAGACCCTTCCCCATAACTCGATCACCTCCCACCGGGTTCCTCCCACAACACATGGGAATTGTGGGAGTTAAAGTCAAGATGAGATTTGGGTGGGGACACAGCCAAACCATATCAAGTTTCTTGTATTTTTCACCCAGTTTACCCCAGTGGTTACATCTTATATAACTATAATATGAAACCAGGACACTTACCTTGGCACAGTGTGTGTGTGTGCGTGTGTGTGTGTGTGTGTGTGCGTGGTTCTCTGTGATTTCATCAGGTGTTGATCTGTGTAATCACCACCGCAGCCAAGATGCAGAACCATTCCAGCCCCACAGGGAGCTTCCTGTGCCACAGCCACTCCCGTCCCTCTGACCCCTGGCCTTGGAAACCTCTCATCGATTCTCCATCTCGTTTTAATATCAAGAATGTTACATAACTGAAATTACTCAATATGTGATACTTAAAAATTTTTCTATTTTTTTCCATATTGTAGTGATATCTGTATTATGTGATTTGTTTTTTGAGGTTGGCCTATTTCATTCAACATAATGCTGTGAGAGCCATCCAAGCTGTTGTATAGGTTGTTTCAATTTTTTGGATGTTAGAAATAAGGCTGCCATGAACAATTGTGTACGTTTGTGTGTGTGTGGGCATAAGTTTTCATTTCTCTGGAATAAATGTCCAGAAACTTCACTGCTGGGTTGTATGGTAGGTGTATACTTAGCTTTTTTTTTTTTTTGGAGACAGAGCCTCGCTCTGTCGCCCAGGCTGGAGTGCAGTGGCGCAGTCTTGGCTCACTGCAAGCTCTGCCTCCTGGGTTCACGCCATTCTCCTGCCTCAGCCTCCTGAGTGCCTGAGACTACAGGCGCCCGCCCCCACACCCGGCTAATTTTTTGTATTTTTGGTAGAGACGGGGTTTCACCGTGTTAACCAGGATGGTCTCGATCTCCTGACCTCGTGATCCTCCCATCTTGGCCTCCCAAAGTGTTGCGAATGCAGGTGTGAGCCATTGGGCCCGGCTGTATATTTAGCTTTTTAAGAAACTGCCAAACTATTTCCCATAGTGGCTATACCATTTTACATTTGCACTAGCAGTATTTGAGAGATCCAGTTTATTTTCGTCTGTGCCAACATTGGGTGTTGTCACTGCTTTTGATTGTAGCTGTTGTAGTAGATGTGGAGTGATGGTTGATTGTGTTTTTCATTTCCATTTTCCTAATGCTAGTGAGGTTGGACATCTTTTAGCCATTTGTGTACTCTATTAAGTAAATGTTTTTCCATCTTTAATTTCTAGTTGTGGTGTTTGATTATTTTTTTTTCTTGTTGAATTTGGAGAGTTCTTTACATATTCTAACTATGGGTCCTCTGTCAGATATATAGTTGGACATATTTTCTTTTTTTTTAAGACAGAGTCTCGCTCTGTTGCCCAGGTTGAAGTGAAGTGGCTGTATCTTGCTCACTGCAACTTCCGCCTCTTGGGTCCATTCTCCTGCCTCAGCCTCTCGAGTAGCTGGGACTACAGGTGCCCACCACCATGCCTGGATAAGTTTTTTTGTGTGGGTATTTTAGTAGAGACAGGGTTTCACCATGTTGCCAGTCTGTATCTTGTCTTTCCATCCGTTGAGATTCAGAGAGATTTCGGTGGATCCAGTGTTTTTAATTTTGGTGAGGTCTGATTTATTGCTTTTGTTACTTTTGTGAATTGTGCTTTTGGTATCATAGTAAGAATTTCACAAAACTCTCTGTTGAAGATTTTCTTGTATGTGTATTATAGCTTTATGTCTGAATATTTAAAAAAAATTTTTTTGGTAAGGTGAGAGATTTAGATTGAAGTTCATTTTTTAGCCAGTGTGTATCAAGATGTTCTAATACCACTTGATTGTACATGAGCGGGGCTCTCTATGACCTTGGTTCTGTTCTCTTCTCCATCTCATCAGTGTGTCAGTTCCTGCCAGTACCACAGTGTGCTGTACTGTGGCTTTATGGAAAGTCTTAACGTGGGTAGGCTGATTCTTCTTCTTCTTCTTTTTCAGAAATCTTTAAGTTATTCTAGTTCCTTTGCCTTCCCCTATAAATTTTAGAATAATCTTGTTCGTATCTACAAAATCCTTACTAGGATTTTGTTAGGACTTGTGTTGAACCTATGTATTATATTAGTTTGGGGGGGGGAATTGACATGTTTCCTATGTCAAGTCTTCTAGATCATGAACATGGTTCCTTTTGCTCCATTTTATTTGGAGATAATTTGATCTCTTTCACCAGCGTTTTGTAGTTTTCAGCATGCAAATATTAGATTTACTCCTAAGTATTTTTTTGTAGTGATTGTAAATGGTTTGGTATTTAAAATTTTTGATTCCACATTTTCATTGCTAGTGTATAGAAATACAGTTGATTTTGTATGTTTGATCCTTTATCCTATAACCTTGCTGAACTCACTGGTGGTAAGAGTGGTTTTGTAGATTTCTTGTAATCTATAAAGACAGTCGTGCCATCTGCAAATAGCAGTGGTATTACTTCTTCCTTTATGGTCTGTGTGCCTTGCCTCGTGGAGCTGGCTAGAACGTACAGCATTGTGCAGTGGCGATGAGAAGCGGCTCCGTCACCTTGTTCTTTCCCAGGCAGGAGCTGGCAGTATTGCAGCATTAAGCAGATATGGACTGTGGGTTTTTTAAAGATCTTACCTAACTAAACCAGATAACTTTTTTTTTTTTTTTTTTTTTTAAAGAAATCTATCTTGTATTAAGAAACAAACCAAAGCATTGGCAGGAGAAGTGGTCCAATGCGTAGTTTTGTCAGACCCAGAAGCAGGCTTTGGAGATGTAAGCTGCAGAGTCCTTATCATCGTGGTGATAGTGGAAGCCACACAGAAGGATGATGTTCTTGAAAAGGTTGGGAGACGTGGTGTAGCTCTGTGTAGAATAAGGAGGTGACACCTTTGGAAAGAGGATGTATTGGAAAGGAAGAATAATGTCCATCCTTTTTGGCAGGAGGAAAACTAGGGGAGGAAGAATGAAATAGTGGTGGTGACTGTGACTTTTATTCTTAATTGGTAACGTCAGGTCAATTGAGTAAGGATATGATTAGGATTCAGACGAGGGCTGAAAAAAAATGGGAAAATGTGGTCATGCTTTGGTAGAGATCATAAATAATCAGCAAAAGAAAATCAATAATAATTTGTATTGAACTAGGCATAAATTTACGGTGATGTATCCATCGGGGAAGAGCCTGGGTGATGACAGAGCTGAGGAAGTGTGGTGTGGGGAGTTGTGGTGAGGTAGGTCCCCACGACGATGGGAATTGATGAGTTTGTAGGCGCAGAGGGTTGACTGCTACCAATTTACTGGCTGTGGGAGTGGCTGAGAAGCAAGTGTTCTGAATTTGTGTGGGGAAAGGCTAAGTGCTTTTCTTCTGTGGTCCATATGTTCCCTTCTTAAAGAAGGTGGGTGTTCTCACCACTGTTTACAGCCAAGAACTGAAAGAGTCCCTTTTGTGACAGGTAAGGGCCAGCCCAGAAATGAACCAGGTCCCAACCTGGTGACCTAAAGCCCTTCCTTTTTGCTTTCTGAACTGGAAAAATTGCTAGGACATGGAGGTGTGGCCCGAATAAGATCCTGATTTGCCGTCTTTGAAGTGGAATAGCTCTGTGGTAAATGCCTGGTCTCCCCATCCTAGAGGGACATCACCGTGGAGATCATTGGGTTGAGAAGGTTGGGAATCTGTGTCCAGGCTGTTAGGTGGTTTTTAGTGTGTGTGGAAAATCACTGGGTACTGGGGGAGACTGCGGGACGTTCATAGAGGAAATGGGAACTGGGCACTGATGGGTGCAGTGCTGGGGACATGGACAGTGTGGTGGTCATGGTGGGGACTCTTAACAGACCCTGTGTGTTTTGGAAGTGGTACTTATTTGGCCGTATTAGTAACAGTACCATACCAGTACTGTACTAGTCAGGTAGTTAACAAGAATTGTGAACTTCAGAATGTTCTCAGTCTCATCATAGTGTTAAATACATTATTGAATTTTTCTGGTTTTTCACATTATTTTGTTTTTACCAGATGGAACATAACAGCCAAATTTTAGGTTTTACTTGTAATATACTCCTTTTCTTAAGGAAAATATTAAGAATATATTTGAAAATGTAGATGGTAGCAGCAAAAACATCCGTGTTTGGGGGAGTTAAAACAGCTTAGTAAAATCTCTTAGATTTGTCTATAAAGTCTTTATCTTTTATTTTTTATTTTTTTCTTTTTGAGACAGGATCTCGCTCTGTCACCCGGGGTTGGAGTGCAGTGGAGCCATTATGGCTCACAGCAGTCTTGACCTCCAGGGCTCAAGCAGTTCTTTCAGCACAGCCTCCCAAGTAGCTGGGACTGTAATCATGTGCCACCACACCTGGATACTTTATTTTTATAGAGGCAGGATCTTTCTGTGTTACCCAGGCTGAAAGTCTTTATCTTAATAAATTGGGATCATGTGGAAAAAGCTAGCTGAGCCATCTTGGCAGCTTGTAATCAGTCTGTGTGG
>NC_088392.1:0-17500 GCF_037993035.2 Macaca fascicularis | reverse complement strand
AGGGTTAGGGTTAGGGTTAGGGTTAGGGTTAGGGTTAGGGTTAGGGTTAGGGTTAGGGTTAGGGTTAGGGTTAGGGTTAGGGTTAGGGTTAGGGTTAGGGTTAGGGTTAGGGTTAGGGTTAGGGTTAGGGTTAGGGTTAGGGTTAGGGTTAGGGTTAGGGTTAGGGTTAGGGTTAGGGTTAGGGTTAGGGTTAGGGTTAGGGTTAGGGTTAGGGTTAGGGTTAGGGTTAGGGTTAGGGTTAGGGTTAGGGTTAGGGTTAGGGTTAGGGTTAGGGTTAGGGTTAGGGTTAGGGTTAGGGTTAGGGTTAGGGTTAGGGTTAGGGTTAGGGTTAGGGTTAGGGTTAGGGTTAGGGTTAGGGTTAGGGTTAGGGTTAGGGTTAGGGTTAGGGTTAGGGTTAGGGTTAGGGTTAGGGTTAGGGTTAGGGTTAGGGTTAGGGTTAGGGTTAGGGTTAGGGTTAGGGTTAGGGTTAGGGTTAGGGTTAGGGTTAGGGTTAGGGTTAGGGTTAGGGTTAGGGTTAGGGTTAGGGTTAGGGTTAGGGTTAGGGTTAGGGTTAGGGTTAGGGTTAGGGTTAGGGTTAGGGTTAGGGTTAGGGTTAGGGTTAGGGTTAGGGTTAGGGTTAGGGTTAGGGTTAGGGTTAGGGTTAGGGTTAGGGTTAGGGTTAGGGTTAGGGTTAGGGTTAGGGTTAGGGTTAGGGTTAGGGTTAGGGTTAGGGTTAGGGTTAGGGTTAGGGTTAGGGTTAGGGTTAGGGTTAGGGTTAGGGTTAGGGTTAGGGTTAGGGTTAGGGTTAGGGTTAGGGTTAGGGTTAGGGTTAGGGTTAGGGTTAGGGTTAGGGTTAGGGTTAGGGTTAGGGTTAGGGTTAGGGTTAGGGTTAGGGTTAGGGTTAGGGTTAGGGTTAGGGTTAGGGTTAGGGTTAGGGTTAGGGTTAGGGTTAGGGTTAGGGTTAGGGTTAGGGTTAGGGTTAGGGTTAGGGTTAGGGTTAGGGTTAGGGTTAGGGTTAGGGTTAGGGTTAGGGTTAGGGTTAGGGTTAGGGTTAGGGTTAGGGTTAGGGTTAGGGTTAGGGTTAGGGTTAGGGTTAGGGTTAGGGTTAGGGTTAGGGTTAGGGTTAGGGTTAGGGTTAGGGTTAGGGTTAGGGTTAGGGTTAGGGTTAGGGTTAGGGTTAGGGTTAGGGTTAGGGTTAGGGTTAGGGTTAGGGTTAGGGTTAGGGTTAGGGTTAGGGTTAGGGTTAGGGTTAGGGTTAGGGTTAGGGTTAGGGTTAGGGTTAGGGTTAGGGTTAGGGTTAGGGTTAGGGTTAGGGTTAGGGTTAGGGTTAGGGTTAGGGTTAGGGTTAGGGTTAGGGTTAGGGTTAGGGTTAGGGTTAGGGTTAGGGTTAGGGTTAGGGTTAGGGTTAGGGTTAGGGTTAGGGTTAGGGTTAGGGTTAGGGTTAGGGTTAGGGTTAGGGTTAGGGTTAGGGTTAGGGTTAGGGTTAGGGTTAGGGTTAGGGTTAGGGTTAGGGTTAGGGTTAGGGTTAGGGTTAGGGTTAGGGTTAGGGTTAGGGTTAGGGTTAGGGTTAGGGTTAGGGTTAGGGTTAGGGTTAGGGTTAGGGTTAGGGTTAGGGTTAGGGTTAGGGTTAGGGTTAGGGTTAGGGTTAGGGTTAGGGTTAGGGTTAGGGTTAGGGTTAGGGTTAGGGTTAGGGTTAGGGTTAGGGTTAGGGTTAGGGTTAGGGTTAGGGTTAGGGTTAGGGTTAGGGTTAGGGTTAGGGTTAGGGTTAGGGTTAGGGTTAGGGTTAGGGTTAGGGTTAGGGTTAGGGTTAGGGTTAGGGTTAGGGTTAGGGTTAGGGTTAGGGTTAGGGTTAGGGTTAGGGTTAGGGTTAGGGTTAGGGTTAGGGTTAGGGTTAGGGTTAGGGTTAGGGTTAGGGTTAGGGTTAGGGTTAGGGTTAGGGTTAGGGTTAGGGTTAGGGTTAGGGTTAGGGTTAGGGTTAGGGTTAGGGTTAGGGTTAGGGTTAGGGTTAGGGTTAGGGTTAGGGTTAGGGTTAGGGTTAGGGTTAGGGTTAGGGTTAGGGTTAGGGTTAGGGTTAGGGTTAGGGTTAGGGTTAGGGTTAGGGTTAGGGTTAGGGTTAGGGTTAGGGTTAGGGTTAGGGTTAGGGTTAGGGTTAGGGTTAGGGTTAGGGTTAGGGTTAGGGTTAGGGTTAGGGTTAGGGTTAGGGTTAGGGTTAGGGTTAGGGTTAGGGTTAGGGTTAGGGTTAGGGTTAGGGTTAGGGTTAGGGTTAGGGTTAGGGTTAGGGTTAGGGTTAGGGTTAGGGTTAGGGTTAGGGTTAGGGTTAGGGTTAGGGTTAGGGTTAGGGTTAGGGTTAGGGTTAGGGTTAGGGTTAGGGTTAGGGTTAGGGTTAGGGTTAGGGTTAGGGTTAGGGTTAGGGTTAGGGTTAGGGTTAGGGTTAGGGTTAGGGTTAGGGTTAGGGTTAGGGTTAGGGTTAGGGTTAGGGTTAGGGTTAGGGTTAGGGTTAGGGTTAGGGTTAGGGTTAGGGTTAGGGTTAGGGTTAGGGTTAGGGTTAGGGTTAGGGTTAGGGTTAGGGTTAGGGTTAGGGTTAGGGTTAGGGTTAGGGTTAGGGTTAGGGTTAGGGTTAGGGTTAGGGTTAGGGTTAGGGTTAGGGTTAGGGTTAGGGTTAGGGTTAGGGTTAGGGTTAGGGTTAGGGTTAGGGTTAGGGTTAGGGTTAGGGTTAGGGTTAGGGTTAGGGTTAGGGTTAGGGTTAGGGTTAGGGTTAGGGTTAGGGTTAGGGTTAGGGTTAGGGTTAGGGTTAGGGTTAGGGTTAGGGTTAGGGTTAGGGTTAGGGTTAGGGTTAGGGTTAGGGTTAGGGTTAGGGTTAGGGTTAGGGTTAGGGTTAGGGTTAGGGTTAGGGTTAGGGTTAGGGTTAGGGTTAGGGTTAGGGTTAGGGTTAGGGTTAGGGTTAGGGTTAGGGTTAGGGTTAGGGTTAGGGTTAGGGTTAGGGTTAGGGTTAGGGTTAGGGTTAGGGTTAGGGTTAGGGTTAGGGTTAGGGTTAGGGTTAGGGTTAGGGTTAGGGTTAGGGTTAGGGTTAGGGTTAGGGTTAGGGTTAGGGTTAGGGTTAGGGTTAGGGTTAGGGTTAGGGTTAGGGTTAGGGTTAGGGTTAGGGTTAGGGTTAGGGTTAGGGTTAGGGTTAGGGTTAGGGTTAGGGTTAGGGTTAGGGTTAGGGTTAGGGTTAGGGTTAGGGTTAGGGTTAGGGTTAGGGTTAGGGTTAGGGTTAGGGTTAGGGTTAGGGTTAGGGTTAGGGTTAGGGTTAGGGTTAGGGTTAGGGTTAGGGTTAGGGTTAGGGTTAGGGTTAGGGTTAGGGTTAGGGTTAGGGTTAGGGTTAGGGTTAGGGTTAGGGTTAGGGTTAGGGTTAGGGTTAGGGTTAGGGTTAGGGTTAGGGTTAGGGTTAGGGTTAGGGTTAGGGTTAGGGTTAGGGTTAGGGTTAGGGTTAGGGTTAGGGTTAGGGTTAGGGTTAGGGTTAGGGTTAGGGTTAGGGTTAGGGTTAGGGTTAGGGTTAGGGTTAGGGTTAGGGTTAGGGTTAGGGTTAGGGTTAGGGTTAGGGTTAGGGTTAGGGTTAGGGTTAGGGTTAGGGTTAGGGTTAGGGTTAGGGTTAGGGTTAGGGTTAGGGTTAGGGTTAGGGTTAGGGTTAGGGTTAGGGTTAGGGTTAGGGTTAGGGTTAGGGTTAGGGTTAGGGTTAGGGTTAGGGTTAGGGTTAGGGTTAGGGTTAGGGTTAGGGTTAGGGTTAGGGTTAGGGTTAGGGTTAGGGTTAGGGTTAGGGTTAGGGTTAGGGTTAGGGTTAGGGTTAGGGTTAGGGTTAGGGTTAGGGTTAGGGTTAGGGTTAGGGTTAGGGTTAGGGTTAGGGTTAGGGTTAGGGTTAGGGTTAGGGTTAGGGTTAGGGTTAGGGTTAGGGTTAGGGTTAGGGTTAGGGTTAGGGTTAGGGTTAGGGTTAGGGTTAGGGTTAGGGTTAGGGTTAGGGTTAGGGTTAGGGTTAGGGTTAGGGTTAGGGTTAGGGTTAGGGTTAGGGTTAGGGTTAGGGTTAGGGTTAGGGTTAGGGTTAGGGTTAGGGTTAGGGTTAGGGTTAGGGTTAGGGTTAGGGTTAGGGTTAGGGTTAGGGTTAGGGTTAGGGTTAGGGTTAGGGTTAGGGTTAGGGTTAGGGTTAGGGTTAGGGTTAGGGTTAGGGTTAGGGTTAGGGTTAGGGTTAGGGTTAGGGTTAGGGTTAGGGTTAGGGTTAGGGTTAGGGTTAGGGTTAGGGTTAGGGTTAGGGTTAGGGTTAGGGTTAGGGTTAGGGTTAGGGTTAGGGTTAGGGTTAGGGTTAGGGTTAGGGTTAGGGTTAGGGTTAGGGTTAGGGTTAGGGTTAGGGTTAGGGTTAGGGTTAGGGTTAGGGTTAGGGTTAGGGTTAGGGTTAGGGTTAGGGTTAGGGTTAGGGTTAGGGTTAGGGTTAGGGTTAGGGTTAGGGTTAGGGTTAGGGTTAGGGTTAGGGTTAGGGTTAGGGTTAGGGTTAGGGTTAGGGTTAGGGTTAGGGTTAGGGTTAGGGTTAGGGTTAGGGTTAGGGTTAGGGTTAGGGTTAGGGTTAGGGTTAGGGTTAGGGTTAGGGTTAGGGTTAGGGTTAGGGTTAGGGTTAGGGTTAGGGTTAGGGTTAGGGTTAGGGTTAGGGTTAGGGTTAGGGTTAGGGTTAGGGTTAGGGTTAGGGTTAGGGTTAGGGTTAGGGTTAGGGTTAGGGTTAGGGTTAGGGTTAGGGTTAGGGTTAGGGTTAGGGTTAGGGTTAGGGTTAGGGTTAGGGTTAGGGTTAGGGTTAGGGTTAGGGTTAGGGTTAGGGTTAGGGTTAGGGTTAGGGTTAGGGTTAGGGTTAGGGTTAGGGTTAGGGTTAGGGTTAGGGTTAGGGTTAGGGTTAGGGTTAGGGTTAGGGTTAGGGTTAGGGTTAGGGTTAGGGTTAGGGTTAGGGTTAGGGTTAGGGTTAGGGTTAGGGTTAGGGTTAGGGTTAGGGTTAGGGTTAGGGTTAGGGTTAGGGTTAGGGTTAGGGTTAGGGTTAGGGTTAGGGTTAGGGTTAGGGTTAGGGTTAGGGTTAGGGTTAGGGTTAGGGTTAGGGTTAGGGTTAGGGTTAGGGTTAGGGTTAGGGTTAGGGTTAGGGTTAGGGTTAGGGTTAGGGTTAGGGTTAGGGTTAGGGTTAGGGTTAGGGTTAGGGTTAGGGTTAGGGTTAGGGTTAGGGTTAGGGTTAGGGTTAGGGTTAGGGTTAGGGTTAGGGTTAGGGTTAGGGTTAGGGTTAGGGTTAGGGTTAGGGTTAGGGTTAGGGTTAGGGTTAGGGTTAGGGTTAGGGTTAGGGTTAGGGTTAGGGTTAGGGTTAGGGTTAGGGTTAGGGTTAGGGTTAGGGTTAGGGTTAGGGTTAGGGTTAGGGTTAGGGTTAGGGTTAGGGTTAGGGTTAGGGTTAGGGTTAGGGTTAGGGTTAGGGTTAGGGTTAGGGTTAGGGTTAGGGTTAGGGTTAGGGTTAGGGTTAGGGTTAGGGTTAGGGTTAGGGTTAGGGTTAGGGTTAGGGTTAGGGTTAGGGTTAGGGTTAGGGTTAGGGTTAGGGTTAGGGTTAGGGTTAGGGTTAGGGTTAGGGTTAGGGTTAGGGTTAGGGTTAGGGTTAGGGTTAGGGTTAGGGTTAGGGTTAGGGTTAGGGTTAGGGTTAGGGTTAGGGTTAGGGTTAGGGTTAGGGTTAGGGTTAGGGTTAGGGTTAGGGTTAGGGTTAGGGTTAGGGTTAGGGTTAGGGTTAGGGTTAGGGTTAGGGTTAGGGTTAGGGTTAGGGTTAGGGTTAGGGTTAGGGTTAGGGTTAGGGTTAGGGTTAGGGTTAGGGTTAGGGTTAGGGTTAGGGTTAGGGTTAGGGTTAGGGTTAGGGTTAGGGTTAGGGTTAGGGTTAGGGTTAGGGTTAGGGTTAGGGTTAGGGTTAGGGTTAGGGTTAGGGTTAGGGTTAGGGTTAGGGTTAGGGTTAGGGTTAGGGTTAGGGTTAGGGTTAGGGTTAGGGTTAGGGTTAGGGTTAGGGTTAGGGTTAGGGTTAGGGTTAGGGTTAGGGTTAGGGTTAGGGTTAGGGTTAGGGTTAGGGTTAGGGTTAGGGTTAGGGTTAGGGTTAGGGTTAGGGTTAGGGTTAGGGTTAGGGTTAGGGTTAGGGTTAGGGTTAGGGTTAGGGTTAGGGTTAGGGTTAGGGTTAGGGTTAGGGTTAGGGTTAGGGTTAGGGTTAGGGTTAGGGTTAGGGTTAGGGTTAGGGTTAGGGTTAGGGTTAGGGTTAGGGTTAGGGTTAGGGTTAGGGTTAGGGTTAGGGTTAGGGTTAGGGTTAGGGTTAGGGTTAGGGTTAGGGTTAGGGTTAGGGTTAGGGTTAGGGTTAGGGTTAGGGTTAGGGTTAGGGTTAGGGTTAGGGTTAGGGTTAGGGTTAGGGTTAGGGTTAGGGTTAGGGTTAGGGTTAGGGTTAGGGTTAGGGTTAGGGTTAGGGTTAGGGTTAGGGTTAGGGTTAGGGTTAGGGTTAGGGTTAGGGTTAGGGTTAGGGTTAGGGTTAGGGTTAGGGTTAGGGTTAGGGTTAGGGTTAGGGTTAGGGTTAGGGTTAGGGTTAGGGTTAGGGTTAGGGTTAGGGTTAGGGTTAGGGTTAGGGTTAGGGTTAGGGTTAGGGTTAGGGTTAGGGTTAGGGTTAGGGTTAGGGTTAGGGTTAGGGTTAGGGTTAGGGTTAGGGTTAGGGTTAGGGTTAGGGTTAGGGTTAGGGTTAGGGTTAGGGTTAGGGTTAGGGTTAGGGTTAGGGTTAGGGTTAGGGTTAGGGTTAGGGTTAGGGTTAGGGTTAGGGTTAGGGTTAGGGTTAGGGTTAGGGTTAGGGTTAGGGTTAGGGTTAGGGTTAGGGTTAGGGTTAGGGTTAGGGTTAGGGTTAGGGTTAGGGTTAGGGTTAGGGTTAGGGTTAGGGTTAGGGTTAGGGTTAGGGTTAGGGTTAGGGTTAGGGTTAGGGTTAGGGTTAGGGTTAGGGTTAGGGTTAGGGTTAGGGTTAGGGTTAGGGTTAGGGTTAGGGTTAGGGTTAGGGTTAGGGTTAGGGTTAGGGTTAGGGTTAGGGTTAGGGTTAGGGTTAGGGTTAGGGTTAGGGTTAGGGTTAGGGTTAGGGTTAGGGTTAGGGTTAGGGTTAGGGTTAGGGTTAGGGTTAGGGTTAGGGTTAGGGTTAGGGTTAGGGTTAGGGTTAGGGTTAGGGTTAGGGTTAGGGTTAGGGTTAGGGTTAGGGTTAGGGTTAGGGTTAGGGTTAGGGTTAGGGTTAGGGTTAGGGTTAGGGTTAGGGTTAGGGTTAGGGTTAGGGTTAGGGTTAGGGTTAGGGTTAGGGTTAGGGTTAGGGTTAGGGTTAGGGTTAGGGTTAGGGTTAGGGTTAGGGTTAGGGTTAGGGTTAGGGTTAGGGTTAGGGTTAGGGTTAGGGTTAGGGTTAGGGTTAGGGTTAGGGTTAGGGTTAGGGTTAGGGTTAGGGTTAGGGTTAGGGTTAGGGTTAGGGTTAGGGTTAGGGTTAGGGTTAGGGTTAGGGTTAGGGTTAGGGTTAGGGTTAGGGTTAGGGTTAGGGTTAGGGTTAGGGTTAGGGTTAGGGTTAGGGTTAGGGTTAGGGTTAGGGTTAGGGTTAGGGTTAGGGTTAGGGTTAGGGTTAGGGTTAGGGTTAGGGTTAGGGTTAGGGTTAGGGTTAGGGTTAGGGTTAGGGTTAGGGTTAGGGTTAGGGTTAGGGTTAGGGTTAGGGTTAGGGTTAGGGTTAGGGTTAGGGTTAGGGTTAGGGTTAGGGTTAGGGTTAGGGTTAGGGTTAGGGTTAGGGTTAGGGTTAGGGTTAGGGTTAGGGTTAGGGTTAGGGTTAGGGTTAGGGTTAGGGTTAGGGTTAGGGTTAGGGTTAGGGTTAGGGTTAGGGTTAGGGTTAGGGTTAGGGTTAGGGTTAGGGTTAGGGTTAGGGTTAGGGTTAGGGTTAGGGTTAGGGTTAGGGTTAGGGTTAGGGTTAGGGTTAGGGTTAGGGTTAGGGTTAGGGTTAGGGTTAGGGTTAGGGTTAGGGTTAGGGTTAGGGTTAGGGTTAGGGTTAGGGTTAGGGTTAGGGTTAGGGTTAGGGTTAGGGTTAGGGTTAGGGTTAGGGTTAGGGTTAGGGTTAGGGTTAGGGTTAGGGTTAGGGTTAGGGTTAGGGTTAGGGTTAGGGTTAGGGTTAGGGTTAGGGTTAGGGTTAGGGTTAGGGTTAGGGTTAGGGTTAGGGTTAGGGTTAGGGTTAGGGTTAGGGTTAGGGTTAGGGTTAGGGTTAGGGTTAGGGTTAGGGTTAGGGTTAGGGTTAGGGTTAGGGTTAGGGTTAGGGTTAGGGTTAGGGTTAGGGTTAGGGTTAGGGTTAGGGTTAGGGTTAGGGTTAGGGTTAGGGTTAGGGTTAGGGTTAGGGTTAGGGTTAGGGTTAGGGTTAGGGTTAGGGTTAGGGTTAGGGTTAGGGTTAGGGTTAGGGTTAGGGTTAGGGTTAGGGTTAGGGTTAGGGTTAGGGTTAGGGTTAGGGTTAGGGTTAGGGTTAGGGTTAGGGTTAGGGTTAGGGTTAGGGTTAGGGTTAGGGTTAGGGTTAGGGTTAGGGTTAGGGTTAGGGTTAGGGTTAGGGTTAGGGTTAGGGTTAGGGTTAGGGTTAGGGTTAGGGTTAGGGTTAGGGTTAGGGTTAGGGTTAGGGTTAGGGTTAGGGTTAGGGTTAGGGTTAGGGTTAGGGTTAGGGTTAGGGTTAGGGTTAGGGTTAGGGTTAGGGTTAGGGTTAGGGTTAGGGTTAGGGTTAGGGTTAGGGTTAGGGTTAGGGTTAGGGTTAGGGTTAGGGTTAGGGTTAGGGTTAGGGTTAGGGTTAGGGTTAGGGTTAGGGTTAGGGTTAGGGTTAGGGTTAGGGTTAGGGTTAGGGTTAGGGTTAGGGTTAGGGTTAGGGTTAGGGTTAGGGTTAGGGTTAGGGTTAGGGTTAGGGTTAGGGTTAGGGTTAGGGTTAGGGTTAGGGTTAGGGTTAGGGTTAGGGTTAGGGTTAGGGTTAGGGTTAGGGTTAGGGTTAGGGTTAGGGTTAGGGTTAGGGTTAGGGTTAGGGTTAGGGTTAGGGTTAGGGTTAGGGTTAGGGTTAGGGTTAGGGTTAGGGTTAGGGTTAGGGTTAGGGTTAGGGTTAGGGTTAGGGTTAGGGTTAGGGTTAGGGTTAGGGTTAGGGTTAGGGTTAGGGTTAGGGTTAGGGTTAGGGTTAGGGTTAGGGTTAGGGTTAGGGTTAGGGTTAGGGTTAGGGTTAGGGTTAGGGTTAGGGTTAGGGTTAGGGTTAGGGTTAGGGTTAGGGTTAGGGTTAGGGTTAGGGTTAGGGTTAGGGTTAGGGTTAGGGTTAGGGTTAGGGTTAGGGTTAGGGTTAGGGTTAGGGTTAGGGTTAGGGTTAGGGTTAGGGTTAGGGTTAGGGTTAGGGTTAGGGTTAGGGTTAGGGTTAGGGTTAGGGTTAGGGTTAGGGTTAGGGTTAGGGTTAGGGTTAGGGTTAGGGTTAGGGTTAGGGTTAGGGTTAGGGTTAGGGTTAGGGTTAGGGTTAGGGTTAGGGTTAGGGTTAGGGTTAGGGTTAGGGTTAGGGTTAGGGTTAGGGTTAGGGTTAGGGTTAGGGTTAGGGTTAGGGTTAGGGTTAGGGTTAGGGTTAGGGTTAGGGTTAGGGTTAGGGTTAGGGTTAGGGTTAGGGTTAGGGTTAGGGTTAGGGTTAGGGTTAGGGTTAGGGTTAGGGTTAGGGTTAGGGTTAGGGTTAGGGTTAGGGTTAGGGTTAGGGTTAGGGTTAGGGTTAGGGTTAGGGTTAGGGTTAGGGTTAGGGTTAGGGTTAGGGTTAGGGTTAGGGTTAGGGTTAGGGTTAGGGTTAGGGTTAGGGTTAGGGTTAGGGTTAGGGTTAGGGTTAGGGTTAGGGTTAGGGTTAGGGTTAGGGTTAGGGTTAGGGTTAGGGTTAGGGTTAGGGTTAGGGTTAGGGTTAGGGTTAGGGTTAGGGTTAGGGTTAGGGTTAGGGTTAGGGTTAGGGTTAGGGTTAGGGTTAGGGTTAGGGTTAGGGTTAGGGTTAGGGTTAGGGTTAGGGTTAGGGTTAGGGTTAGGGTTAGGGTTAGGGTTAGGGTTAGGGTTAGGGTTAGGGTTAGGGTTAGGGTTAGGGTTAGGGTTAGGGTTAGGGTTAGGGTTAGGGTTAGGGTTAGGGTTAGGGTTAGGGTTAGGGTTAGGGTTAGGGTTAGGGTTAGGGTTAGGGTTAGGGTTAGGGTTAGGGTTAGGGTTAGGGTTAGGGTTAGGGTTAGGGTTAGGGTTAGGGTTAGGGTTAGGGTTAGGGTTAGGGTTAGGGTTAGGGTTAGGGTTAGGGTTAGGGTTAGGGTTAGGGTTAGGGTTAGGGTTAGGGTTAGGGTTAGGGTTAGGGTTAGGGTTAGGGTTAGGGTTAGGGTTAGGGTTAGGGTTAGGGTTAGGGTTAGGGTTAGGGTTAGGGTTAGGGTTAGGGTTAGGGTTAGGGTTAGGGTTAGGGTTAGGGTTAGGGTTAGGGTTAGGGTTAGGGTTAGGGTTAGGGTTAGGGTTAGGGTTAGGGTTAGGGTTAGGGTTAGGGTTAGGGTTAGGGTTAGGGTTAGGGTTAGGGTTAGGGTTAGGGTTAGGGTTAGGGTTAGGGTTAGGGTTAGGGTTAGGGTTAGGGTTAGGGTTAGGGTTAGGGTTAGGGTTAGGGTTAGGGTTAGGGTTAGGGTTAGGGTTAGGGTTAGGGTTAGGGTTAGGGTTAGGGTTAGGGTTAGGGTTAGGGTTAGGGTTAGGGTTAGGGTTAGGGTTAGGGTTAGGGTTAGGGTTAGGGTTAGGGTTAGGGTTAGGGTTAGGGTTAGGGTTAGGGTTAGGGTTAGGGTTAGGGTTAGGGTTAGGGTTAGGGTTAGGGTTAGGGTTAGGGTTAGGGTTAGGGTTAGGGTTAGGGTTAGGGTTAGGGTTAGGGTTAGGGTTAGGGTTAGGGTTAGGGTTAGGGTTAGGGTTAGGGTTAGGGTTAGGGTTAGGGTTAGGGTTAGGGTTAGGGTTAGGGTTAGGGTTAGGGTTAGGGTTAGGGTTAGGGTTAGGGTTAGGGTTAGGGTTAGGGTTAGGGTTAGGGTTAGGGTTAGGGTTAGGGTTAGGGTTAGGGTTAGGGTTAGGGTTAGGGTTAGGGTTAGGGTTAGGGTTAGGGTTAGGGTTAGGGTTAGGGTTAGGGTTAGGGTTAGGGTTAGGGTTAGGGTTAGGGTTAGGGTTAGGGTTAGGGTTAGGGTTAGGGTTAGGGTTAGGGTTAGGGTTAGGGTTAGGGTTAGGGTTAGGGTTAGGGTTAGGGTTAGGGTTAGGGTTAGGGTTAGGGTTAGGGTTAGGGTTAGGGTTAGGGTTAGGGTTAGGGTTAGGGTTAGGGTTAGGGTTAGGGTTAGGGTTAGGGTTAGGGTTAGGGTTAGGGTTAGGGTTAGGGTTAGGGTTAGGGTTAGGGTTAGGGTTAGGGTTAGGGTTAGGGTTAGGGTTAGGGTTAGGGTTAGGGTTAGGGTTAGGGTTAGGGTTAGGGTTAGGGTTAGGGTTAGGGTTAGGGTTAGGGTTAGGGTTAGGGTTAGGGTTAGGGTTAGGGTTAGGGTTAGGGTTAGGGTTAGGGTTAGGGTTAGGGTTAGGGTTAGGGTTAGGGTTAGGGTTAGGGTTAGGGTTAGGGTTAGGGTTAGGGTTAGGGTTAGGGTTAGGGTTAGGGTTAGGGTTAGGGTTAGGGTTAGGGTTAGGGTTAGGGTTAGGGTTAGGGTTAGGGTTAGGGTTAGGGTTAGGGTTAGGGTTAGGGTTAGGGTTAGGGTTAGGGTTAGGGTTAGGGTTAGGGTTAGGGTTAGGGTTAGGGTTAGGGTTAGGGTTAGGGTTAGGGTTAGGGTTAGGGTTAGGGTTAGGGTTAGGGTTAGGGTTAGGGTTAGGGTTAGGGTTAGGGTTAGGGTTAGGGTTAGGGTTAGGGTTAGGGTTAGGGTTAGGGTTAGGGTTAGGGTTAGGGTTAGGGTTAGGGTTAGGGTTAGGGTTAGGGTTAGGGTTAGGGTTAGGGTTAGGGTTAGGGTTAGGGTTAGGGTTAGGGTTAGGGTTAGGGTTAGGGTTAGGGTTAGGGTTAGGGTTAGGGTTAGGGTTAGGGTTAGGGTTAGGGTTAGGGTTAGGGTTAGGGTTAGGGTTAGGGTTAGGGTTAGGGTTAGGGTTAGGGTTAGGGTTAGGGTTAGGGTTAGGGTTAGGGTTAGGGTTAGGGTTAGGGTTAGGGTTAGGGTTAGGGTTAGGGTTAGGGTTAGGGTTAGGGTTAGGGTTAGGGTTAGGGTTAGGGTTAGGGTTAGGGTTAGGGTTAGGGTTAGGGTTAGGGTTAGGGTTAGGGTTAGGGTTAGGGTTAGGGTTAGGGTTAGGGTTAGGGTTAGGGTTAGGGTTAGGGTTAGGGTTAGGGTTAGGGTTAGGGTTAGGGTTAGGGTTAGGGTTAGGGTTAGGGTTAGGGTTAGGGTTAGGGTTAGGGTTAGGGTTAGGGTTAGGGTTAGGGTTAGGGTTAGGGTTAGGGTTAGGGTTAGGGTTAGGGTTAGGGTTAGGGTTAGGGTTAGGGTTAGGGTTAGGGTTAGGGTTAGGGTTAGGGTTAGGGTTAGGGTTAGGGTTAGGGTTAGGGTTAGGGTTAGGGTTAGGGTTAGGGTTAGGGTTAGGGTTAGGGTTAGGGTTAGGGTTAGGGTTAGGGTTAGGGTTAGGGTTAGGGTTAGGGTTAGGGTTAGGGTTAGGGTTAGGGTTAGGGTTAGGGTTAGGGTTAGGGTTAGGGTTAGGGTTAGGGTTAGGGTTAGGGTTAGGGTTAGGGTTAGGGTTAGGGTTAGGGTTAGGGTTAGGGTTAGGGTTAGGGTTAGGGTTAGGGTTAGGGTTAGGGTTAGGGTTAGGGTTAGGGTTAGGGTTAGGGTTAGGGTTAGGGTTAGGGTTAGGGTTAGGGTTAGGGTTAGGGTTAGGGTTAGGGTTAGGGTTAGGGTTAGGGTTAGGGTTAGGGTTAGGGTTAGGGTTAGGGTTAGGGTTAGGGTTAGGGTTAGGGTTAGGGTTAGGGTTAGGGTTAGGGTTAGGGTTAGGGTTAGGGTTAGGGTTAGGGTTAGGGTTAGGGTTAGGGTTAGGGTTAGGGTTAGGGTTAGGGTTAGGGTTAGGGTTAGGGTTAGGGTTAGGGTTAGGGTTAGGGTTAGGGTTAGGGTTAGGGTTAGGGTTAGGGTTAGGGTTAGGGTTAGGGTTAGGGTTAGGGTTAGGGTTAGGGTTAGGGTTAGGGTTAGGGTTAGGGTTAGGGTTAGGGTTAGGGTTAGGGTTAGGGTTAGGGTTAGGGTTAGGGTTAGGGTTAGGGTTAGGGTTAGGGTTAGGGTTAGGGTTAGGGTTAGGGTTAGGGTTAGGGTTAGGGTTAGGGTTAGGGTTAGGGTTAGGGTTAGGGTTAGGGTTAGGGTTAGGGTTAGGGTTAGGGTTAGGGTTAGGGTTAGGGTTAGGGTTAGGGTTAGGGTTAGGGTTAGGGTTAGGGTTAGGGTTAGGGTTAGGGTTAGGGTTAGGGTTAGGGTTAGGGTTAGGGTTAGGGTTAGGGTTAGGGTTAGGGTTAGGGTTAGGGTTAGGGTTAGGGTTAGGGTTAGGGTTAGGGTTAGGGTTAGGGTTAGGGTTAGGGTTAGGGTTAGGGTTAGGGTTAGGGTTAGGGTTAGGGTTAGGGTTAGGGTTAGGGTTAGGGTTAGGGTTAGGGTTAGGGTTAGGGTTAGGGTTAGGGTTAGGGTTAGGGTTAGGGTTAGGGTTAGGGTTAGGGTTAGGGTTAGGGTTAGGGTTAGGGTTAGGGTTAGGGTTAGGGTTAGGGTTAGGGTTAGGGTTAGGGTTAGGGTTAGGGTTAGGGTTAGGGTTAGGGTTAGGGTTAGGGTTAGGGTTAGGGTTAGGGTTAGGGTTAGGGTTAGGGTTAGGGTTAGGGTTAGGGTTAGGGTTAGGGTTAGGGTTAGGGTTAGGGTTAGGGTTAGGGTTAGGGTTAGGGTTAGGGTTAGGGTTAGGGTTAGGGTTAGGGTTAGGGTTAGGGTTAGGGTTAGGGTTAGGGTTAGGGTTAGGGTTAGGGTTAGGGTTAGGGTTAGGGTTAGGGTTAGGGTTAGGGTTAGGGTTAGGGTTAGGGTTAGGGTTAGGGTTAGGGTTAGGGTTAGGGTTAGGGTTAGGGTTAGGGTTAGGGTTAGGGTTAGGGTTAGGGTTAGGGTTAGGGTTAGGGTTAGGGTTAGGGTTAGGGTTAGGGTTAGGGTTAGGGTTAGGGTTAGGGTTAGGGTTAGGGTTAGGGTTAGGGTTAGGGTTAGGGTTAGGGTTAGGGTTAGGGTTAGGGTTAGGGTTAGGGTTAGGGTTAGGGTTAGGGTTAGGGTTAGGGTTAGGGTTAGGGTTAGGGTTAGGGTTAGGGTTAGGGTTAGGGTTAGGGTTAGGGTTAGGGTTAGGGTTAGGGTTAGGGTTAGGGTTAGGGTTAGGGTTAGGGTTAGGGTTAGGGTTAGGGTTAGGGTTAGGGTTAGGGTTAGGGTTAGGGTTAGGGTTAGGGTTAGGGTTAGGGTTAGGGTTAGGGTTAGGGTTAGGGTTAGGGTTAGGGTTAGGGTTAGGGTTAGGGTTAGGGTTAGGGTTAGGGTTAGGGTTAGGGTTAGGGTTAGGGTTAGGGTTAGGGTTAGGGTTAGGGTTAGGGTTAGGGTTAGGGTTAGGGTTAGGGTTAGGGTTAGGGTTAGGGTTAGGGTTAGGGTTAGGGTTAGGGTTAGGGTTAGGGTTAGGGTTAGGGTTAGGGTTAGGGTTAGGGTTAGGGTTAGGGTTAGGGTTAGGGTTAGGGTTAGGGTTAGGGTTAGGGTTAGGGTTAGGGTTAGGGTTAGGGTTAGGGTTAGGGTTAGGGTTAGGGTTAGGGTTAGGGTTAGGGTTAGGGTTAGGGTTAGGGTTAGGGTTAGGGTTAGGGTTAGGGTTAGGGTTAGGGTTAGGGTTAGGGTTAGGGTTAGGGTTAGGGTTAGGGTTAGGGTTAGGGTTAGGGTTAGGGTTAGGGTTAGGGTTAGGGTTAGGGTTAGGGTTAGGGTTAGGGTTAGGGTTAGGGTTAGGGTTAGGGTTAGGGTTAGGGTTAGGGTTAGGGTTAGGGTTAGGGTTAGGGTTAGGGTTAGGGTTAGGGTTAGGGTTAGGGTTAGGGTTAGGGTTAGGGTTAGGGTTAGGGTTAGGGTTAGGGTTAGGGTTAGGGTTAGGGTTAG
The DNA here is from genome assembly GCF_037993035.2 of Macaca fascicularis. Classification (NCBI taxonomy): domain Eukaryota; kingdom Metazoa; phylum Chordata; class Mammalia; order Primates; family Cercopithecidae; genus Macaca; species Macaca fascicularis. The sequence goes on along the minus strand of NC_088392.1, from coordinate 2,372 downwards.
GGTTAGGGTTAGGGTTAGGGTTAGGGTTAGGGTTAGGGTTAGGGTTAGGGTTAGGGTTAGGGTTAGGGTTAGGGTTAGGGTTAGGGTTAGGGTTAGGGTTAGGGTTAGGGTTAGGGTTAGGGTTAGGGTTAGGGTTAGGGTTAGGGTTAGGGTTAGGGTTAGGGTTAGGGTTAGGGTTAGGGTTAGGGTTAGGGTTAGGGTTAGGGTTAGGGTTAGGGTTAGGGTTAGGGTTAGGGTTAGGGTTAGGGTTAGGGTTAGGGTTAGGGTTAGGGTTAGGGTTAGGGTTAGGGTTAGGGTTAGGGTTAGGGTTAGGGTTAGGGTTAGGGTTAGGGTTAGGGTTAGGGTTAGGGTTAGGGTTAGGGTTAGGGTTAGGGTTAGGGTTAGGGTTAGGGTTAGGGTTAGGGTTAGGGTTAGGGTTAGGGTTAGGGTTAGGGTTAGGGTTAGGGTTAGGGTTAGGGTTAGGGTTAGGGTTAGGGTTAGGGTTAGGGTTAGGGTTAGGGTTAGGGTTAGGGTTAGGGTTAGGGTTAGGGTTAGGGTTAGGGTTAGGGTTAGGGTTAGGGTTAGGGTTAGGGTTAGGGTTAGGGTTAGGGTTAGGGTTAGGGTTAGGGTTAGGGTTAGGGTTAGGGTTAGGGTTAGGGTTAGGGTTAGGGTTAGGGTTAGGGTTAGGGTTAGGGTTAGGGTTAGGGTTAGGGTTAGGGTTAGGGTTAGGGTTAGGGTTAGGGTTAGGGTTAGGGTTAGGGTTAGGGTTAGGGTTAGGGTTAGGGTTAGGGTTAGGGTTAGGGTTAGGGTTAGGGTTAGGGTTAGGGTTAGGGTTAGGGTTAGGGTTAGGGTTAGGGTTAGGGTTAGGGTTAGGGTTAGGGTTAGGGTTAGGGTTAGGGTTAGGGTTAGGGTTAGGGTTAGGGTTAGGGTTAGGGTTAGGGTTAGGGTTAGGGTTAGGGTTAGGGTTAGGGTTAGGGTTAGGGTTAGGGTTAGGGTTAGGGTTAGGGTTAGGGTTAGGGTTAGGGTTAGGGTTAGGGTTAGGGTTAGGGTTAGGGTTAGGGTTAGGGTTAGGGTTAGGGTTAGGGTTAGGGTTAGGGTTAGGGTTAGGGTTAGGGTTAGGGTTAGGGTTAGGGTTAGGGTTAGGGTTAGGGTTAGGGTTAGGGTTAGGGTTAGGGTTAGGGTTAGGGTTAGGGTTAGGGTTAGGGTTAGGGTTAGGGTTAGGGTTAGGGTTAGGGTTAGGGTTAGGGTTAGGGTTAGGGTTAGGGTTAGGGTTAGGGTTAGGGTTAGGGTTAGGGTTAGGGTTAGGGTTAGGGTTAGGGTTAGGGTTAGGGTTAGGGTTAGGGTTAGGGTTAGGGTTAGGGTTAGGGTTAGGGTTAGGGTTAGGGTTAGGGTTAGGGTTAGGGTTAGGGTTAGGGTTAGGGTTAGGGTTAGGGTTAGGGTTAGGGTTAGGGTTAGGGTTAGGGTTAGGGTTAGGGTTAGGGTTAGGGTTAGGGTTAGGGTTAGGGTTAGGGTTAGGGTTAGGGTTAGGGTTAGGGTTAGGGTTAGGGTTAGGGTTAGGGTTAGGGTTAGGGTTAGGGTTAGGGTTAGGGTTAGGGTTAGGGTTAGGGTTAGGGTTAGGGTTAGGGTTAGGGTTAGGGTTAGGGTTAGGGTTAGGGTTAGGGTTAGGGTTAGGGTTAGGGTTAGGGTTAGGGTTAGGGTTAGGGTTAGGGTTAGGGTTAGGGTTAGGGTTAGGGTTAGGGTTAGGGTTAGGGTTAGGGTTAGGGTTAGGGTTAGGGTTAGGGTTAGGGTTAGGGTTAGGGTTAGGGTTAGGGTTAGGGTTAGGGTTAGGGTTAGGGTTAGGGTTAGGGTTAGGGTTAGGGTTAGGGTTAGGGTTAGGGTTAGGGTTAGGGTTAGGGTTAGGGTTAGGGTTAGGGTTAGGGTTAGGGTTAGGGTTAGGGTTAGGGTTAGGGTTAGGGTTAGGGTTAGGGTTAGGGTTAGGGTTAGGGTTAGGGTTAGGGTTAGGGTTAGGGTTAGGGTTAGGGTTAGGGTTAGGGTTAGGGTTAGGGTTAGGGTTAGGGTTAGGGTTAGGGTTAGGGTTAGGGTTAGGGTTAGGGTTAGGGTTAGGGTTAGGGTTAGGGTTAGGGTTAGGGTTAGGGTTAGGGTTAGGGTTAGGGTTAGGGTTAGGGTTAGGGTTAGGGTTAGGGTTAGGGTTAGGGTTAGGGTTAGGGTTAGGGTTAGGGTTAGGGTTAGGGTTAGGGTTAGGGTTAGGGTTAGGGTTAGGGTTAGGGTTAGGGTTAGGGTTAGGGTTAGGGTTAGGGTTAGGGTTAGGGTTAGGGTTAGGGTTAGGGTTAGGGTTAGGGTTAGGGTTAGGGTTAGGGTTAGGGTTAGGGTTAGGGTTAGGGTTAGGGTTAGGG